>NC_141025.1:56957500-57235000 GCF_052040795.2 Danio rerio | reverse complement strand
CACACTATTTGGAGGGTCAAGTTAAGCCTGCGGGCCGCCAATTGAATAGCCCTGACATACTGCTTCCGTACATACTAATTTGCCATTTATACTTTTACATAACATGTATGATTGCATCATACATATAGGTGTTTTAACCTGTTTGGTTAAACACAGATAGTCTATACCAGTGGTCACCAAACTTGTTCCTGGAAGGCTGGTGTCCTGCAGATTTTAGCTCCAACCCTAATCAAAGACAACAAGCTAATTAAGGTCTTACAAGGTATACTTGAAATATCCAGGCAGGTGTGTTGAGGCAAGTTGGAGCTAAACCCTGGAGGGACACCAGCCCTCCAGGACCGAGATTGGTGACCCCAGGTCTAAACTATAATTTATTTCCACAATGTTTGTGCATCCAATTATGAACAATATCGCAATATATCAAGCATACAAACATCAGACAGCCACTAGCCTGTTTAGAGCTGACCCATAGAAAAACCTGTACAATCTACATCCAGACTGGCAACTTGCATACAAAGGAATTAACTTTAAAAGATTTAACACTTAGCACAAATGGCATATATTACTTAAGACATAATTAACACATAGCAAATAACAATAGAAACAGTTGTTTTTAATTCTTAGAACCTATGTTCATTCTGACCTGACTGGGTAGATCCTGAGGAAACAAATAATTTGGCATACAGAAAAGCAAGCACACATATTATTATCACAAAGATATAAGAAAGGATATGCGTTACTCCATCCTGGAGCGGACATGCATCAGAAAATCCACGCCATCAAAATCTTGGAGCAAATTTCCAAAAGGAAGTCAACATCTGTATGCTCCATGACCTATGAGCGCCAGATTGGCGATGGATGTAAGGGCAGCCTGATTTTACAAGGAAAGTAATTACGTTTTGTTGGTTTAGTGGCTAATATGTACGAAAATGTACAATTTTGAAAAGGAGGCATGTCACCAAACCCTTACCCATAAACCAAACCATCACCATCATCAGATCACTCTAAATTGTACTAATGAGATTGTATAAACTCACGTAAATTAGCCTTTAAATCTAAAACGTTACCAATTGCCGTGAGATAGTGTTGGTGGGGCATGAACATCAAATATTGCCTCTGTTAAAGATCCTGTGAAATAAATTTTTATTTATTTTTAGATGGTAGTATTACTATGTTAGGATAAATATAAGCTAGTGTGTTCCAAAAACAGTAATACAATTATCATTTAAAAGATGTAAACAACCAACGCTTGCTGCTTGTCACTTTCTGCTAAATGGATCTTTTTTTTTTTAGATAGTCTCATTCTTTTACATTTCACATGAAATTTTCTGACAAATCAAATGTTCATTAGTATCTGACATGTCCCGCCCCCTTCAAGAGGTTTCTTGTTTGCTTTTCATTTGATGCGTTTGAACTCCAGGGGTCCGTTCTTCGTACGTGGATTACTCAGTTAGCTGGATTTGGATATTGACGATTTGACATGATCCAGGATCGTTTCGTTCTTCAAAGCTGATCCGAGAGTTGTTGTCATGGCAACAGTTCTGCTAGGTCAAACCTGATCGGGAGCAGGTTCAATTCATATAAACAGGATTAGATCGGCTCAGTTCAAGCAAAGATAATACAGTAAGTATGTTCCGAATTCTGATATTTTCTTACAGTAGTAGTTATATACACTTGGGAAAATGGTACATATTTTTTAACTATATATATATATATATATATATATATATATATATATATATATATATATATATATATATATATATATATATATATATATATATAAAGTTAAAGTCATTAATAAAATAAATAAAGTTATACATATTAATAAAACGTATGCAATCTGCACCCTCGAAATGAACAAAGACTGCCATCTGGTGGTGGAAAGAGAAAACTTATTGGTATGAACTTTTTAGATCGCTTAGAAATTGTGTATAATAAAACTGCACAATATGTGACTTTTTTTAAAGCAATAATACATTCATGCAGTCATAAACATGTTTTGATAGTTAATATGCCAGTGATTGATGCTTCACAAAAGTTGCAGACACCTTAACCAATATGAAAATGCTTTTGTAAACAACCAGTTATTCTTTACACCAATTAAAAAACGGATACTATTATAAAGAAAATCTTTTCTAAATGTAGAACTAAATACATTGATTTGCATTGAAATGCATAATGAATACTCTTGTCTTGACAAATGAAAGTGTAAAGCCTGCAGCTCACAACAAATGTGGAAAGTTCTTGCATGTCATATTAAACAAACCGTTTACTGCTAATTTGATGTAATTTTGCTCACATGGATAATTGAATATTACTCAGATGATGTCATTACGCTGCTGTGTCGTCAGCCAATCATTGCATTGCTGATCATGATTTCGAGGATCGATAGATCAGTCCTTCACAACACACGCAGCGATCTCAGATCAGTTCATCCAGACATTCTAATCTAATTCGCGAACTTGTTTGAAGAACCAAATTAGCGAGAGATCAGTTATCAAGATTAAAAGATCCAGGATCTGCCAAATAATCTTAGATCATTTAAGCGAGGTACGAAGAAGGGACCCCAGCACTCTTACTGCCAGAGCTGTGATTAAACAAAACGCTATTGGCTGTAATATAAAAAATGGGAAGAACTACTCTATGTCTGTCACACAACCAGCGATCGCTTTCCAGAGATCGCTGGTTCTCACACGAACTCTCAGGACTTCCGCATTCCCAAGGACTACACATTCATACATGCACTGCTCCCAAACACGCACGTCTGTTCATTCATCTATCCTGATTGCATCACCAGCTGAGCCTTGTCCACAGACTGATTTCATTCCATTCATAAGCCACTCATTCACGCTTCCAGTTTGCCGAGTCTTGTTTTCCCTGTCTTACATTACAACGCGTTTCCCTGTCTTGTTTCTCTGTGTTTAGACTCTAGCCTTGTATCCAAGTTATCCTGTTTAGCCGCCTGCCTTTCGACCTTCTGCCTGTTTATATCGACTACGATTCTGGACTGTCTATAGATACCTGTTTGCACCTGATGACCACTGCTTGCCTGACTTTGAATAAACTGCATATTGGATCTTACCTCCTGTTGTCTCCTGTCACTCCACCCCAGTCGTGGTAACAATGTCCCACCCTGTCTTCAATAAAGAAATCACATTTCAAAGCACTTCACAGGACAGTTAAAGAACTGGCTTCTAGAGGGGTTCCTCGAAAAGAGATTCAGATATTTACCGTTGTTTGGAATGCTCTGCTAAAGATGTTTCCTTCCCAAATTGTCTTTCAGGGGTGAAAATAGTCATTTAGAATTTTGCATAATAACTGAAAAAATAAAATGTTTTAGTGCATGTAGATGTCACTCACACTAGATTACTAAGTGGATGTGTCCTGCATTACTTGCACAAAAAAATAAAAAGACATCACAAATAATCAAATACTTGCTGTGCTTTTAATGTAAACACAAATAATGGCTGTTTCTCAATTCCAAGAACGCAGAGAATGGACTTGTGTTCTTGTGGAGACTGGTCTTGCCAGGTGTCCTCGGAAGAACGAACTCAGGAGACCACGAGGGCAGAGAATGCGTCCTTTGAGAAATGGGATGCTGCGTTCTTCCTGATGGTCACATGACCTTCCCGTGTTTTAAATGGTAAATTATTTAAACATTACAGCATTCAACGATTTATTGTTGTCCCCCTCTTCAAAATATATACTTTGCATAAAAACATCATAAATATACTCTGCACAATATAAATAAAACAGATTTTAATACGAATTTCAGCAAACAAACAACTCTTAATGTGTTTATTCCTTTATTAAGATGTTCATGGTTTTGTTTACTTTTACCGTTTCATTTAGGGAAACTCCTGAGGTAAATAAGTGATATCTCTGAACTTTAATAATAAATCTAAATAAAATTCTGCGCTTCCCACCTCCAGTCGCAATGACTTCTGGGACTTCCAAAGCGAGTTCGCTGCTCAAGTCTGCATCAGTGTGTCCTCGATATCAAGAACACATGCGGGAAGTTTCACGCGTCCTCCGTACTTGCGGTCTTGAGTATTGGATCTGAACTTAGGCAGCTGATGATGACGTTGCACGAGAACACGTTTTTATTAAACAACTTTTAATAAATAATAACTTTTAATAACTTTTAATAGCTTATTTTATTTTATAAGCTTACAACAAGCTTGTTTATTGTTATTTTTGTCAGAGTGAGTCCCAAGCTAATGTCTGGAAAAGCTGGGAGAGGGAAGTGTTTCCAAAACAAAACAGACATGCGACACTACCATAACAGTGTAGTTATAATGTTTTAAGAGCTGTGCCGTAGGAAAAATGTCTCACCTCTGCATCTGAGGGCCTAACCTTTCAGATCCTCTTGGTATGTTTGGAAAGAACAAGCCGGAGAAATAGACTTGCGTGCTTTGCTCCAAGCCTTGAGTTCGCCTCACTAATTACTGTGAATAAAAGCGCCTTTCTACTAAACAGTAACCTGAGTCTCTGCTGGGAGAGCTTTCCTGTAAGCAGCTCTTGGGAAGAGCAATCAAAGACTTGGAGTCACTGTGTAGAAACACTGGAGGAAGAAAATCTAGGTTACAAGAAAGTAAATCTCAAGTTCACAGTGTCTTGAAGGAAAAACGGTAAAAGGAAAAGAGTTCAAGTATGATTGATGGCTCCTAAAGAAACTGATTTTTTTATATAAGCAGAAAGCTGAAGGGTTGAAAGATCTTTAAAGCTTGACAATTTGAAGCAGTATTTTTTTGTCAGTCCTCAGATTTTGTATTAGTTTTTGATTTAGATAAACTAAAATTGGCAATATTGTATAAGTGTGTGTGTAAATGAAAGTGTATGGGTGTTTCCGTGTTGGGTTGTGGCTGGAAGGGCATCCGCCACATTAAACATGTGCCAGAGCAGCTGGCATTTCTATCTGCTTGCAAACCCTAATAAATGTGAAGACTAAATCATAAGACAGTGAATGAGAGACCTATTTTTATTTAAGGGAATAAACATTAAGGTATAAATATAAAAATAAAATTATGATGAAATACCAATAATTTACAGTTCACTATAGAAAATGCAGAATTTTATGCAACGATTTGTGTTGGGACGACTGGAAAGAATTAGGTTCGCTTATTAGTTACGCTAACCCTAACCTAACCTGACCCTAAACCTAACACTAACTGTAACCCTTACCCTAACTGCAACCCTTGCCCTAACCCTACCTATAACACTAACTCTAACCCTAACCCTACTGCAACCCTTGCCTCAACTGTAACCCCAACCATAGCTGCAGCACTGACCCTAGCTCTGACCCTAACCCATAACTGCAACCCTAACTGTAACATTAACTCTAACTGTAACCGTAACTGCAACCCCAAGCCTAACCCTCACCCTAACCTTACCCACTATTTTTGAACAGGTAGAAAAACTTGACCCAGAATGAAATTACCTAGAACAGTGATTCCCAACCTGAGACCCCCTAGTCACCCGGAAGATACTGTAAGGCCCCCCTCCACATATCGCTAGTAGTTTTCTAATAGCCACAATTTTGTTGTTTTGTTGTTATTTGTGTTATTTATGTGCATAAATATGACTTTGACATGCTAAAATACTTGGTATAATATTTAATATTTAGATTTTGTGTTATGTCCAAAACCATACAAAAATAACCGTAAGCAAAAGAAACCGGTGAAAAACAAATCACGTGTGATAATGAAAGGATGATCATGCTCACACAATTAAGGCCAGTTAATAATCTGTTAAAGTGAAAGCAACTGGTGCTGCTTACAAAAAGACAAATTTGGAGCTCTTGAAAGCATCAAGACTGTGGGTGCATAAGTATAACTTTTTGTCTAGTCTATTTGAAAGAGAACCGATCACAGTTGAGTTTCAAGCACGGTTGCTTTACGCAAGGAAACAGCAGCGTGCATGCGTTTTAAACAGTCACGCACATCACATCAGCTGTTTGTGTCAGTGATCATCCTCTCTTTCAGTATTTAGCTGCTTTCTTTTGCGTGCAAGAACAAAATTATTTTCATGCTGCTTCTCAATTGTAAGATCACATTTGCACGCATATTGGGTCATCCTTATAGTCTATATATATATATATATATATATATATATATATATAATCTTTAAATCAAGCACTTTTTTATTCTATTTATTGAATAATAACATTAAATAATTTATTAGTCTTCAGTATAAAATATTAATGTTTGTTGGGTCTTGCAAAACTGTGTCTGGGGTCTAATTTGCTAGTTTGAAATCTGATGCTCTGGTTTCAGTCATGATTGTGAACCTTTGATCTCCTCCATCTTTGCACTTCATCTTCCTACAAGAGCACGAAGAGTGTTCATTCCTGTGACTCTATGTTTCCCAGGGGAAGAAGAGACAGTATGATCCTCTGACATGTAAATCAGCAAAGCGTGAGTGTGTTTTAAAACCCTCGTCACGTCCTCCTCCTGCAAACACTAACAGCTTCATTCGCCATCCAAACTGCTGCAAGTCAGCCTGTCACCATAGCAACCGCAGCTGCTGCCCTGCCAGCTGCCAATCATAAAAAGCAGCGTCCCGCGCCACACACAGGATCCATTTACGCTACTGCATTTGCATTTAAACACAGCTTTTCCACAATATTTTACATATCTCAATCTACACGATTAAAAAGGCATGTTCTATTTTTTTTTATATTTCAATCAAATAAAAATTATATAAACTACACCAATAAGACAAGTAGCCAATGCACAATTTAAGACTAAACAAATGTCTTTGATTTGGAACAAAACACAAATTTCCATCATAGCCTAACAACCAAATTTAACAGACAATATTTTAAGGAAACAAGACTGACATTCTTTTACATGAACCATCATCATTTGGCAAAGGCAAGCAATTGAGTTTTGTTAAGTCTGTGTGAAATCAAAATGTACAATGTATATTTTGCTAGTGCACATTGTCATTCTTTTGATGAAACTAATCCATGCAAGTTAATCAACTGAAAAAAAAAAGGAAGTTTGTTTTGGTAATCTTCAAAATGGGGGTGGCACGGTAGCTCAGTGGTTAGCACTGTCACCTCAAAGCAAGAAGGTCGCTGGTTTAAGTCCTGGCTAGGTCAGTTGGCATTTCTGTGTGGAGTTTGTATGTTCATGTTGGTGTGGGTTTCCTCCGAGTGCTCCCTCACAGTCCAAAGACATGTGATATATGTGAATATATCTATGTTAATTGAATAAACTAAATTGGCCGTAGTGTATCAGTGTGAATGAGTGTGTGTGTGGGTGTTTCCCAGTTCTGGGTTGCAGCTGGAAGGGTATCTGCTTTGTAAAACATATGCTGGATAAGTTGGTGGTCCATTCCGCTGTGGAATGAGAGTGGAAGTCTCTAGCCAAAAAGATTCCAATGGGGCACCCACACGTAAGTGAAAAATAAGGTCAATGCTTTCAAAAAAGTAATAAATAAAAGCATAAACGTTGTCAGTTACGTACATTAATTGCTTTTAAAATGTTTTTTCCTCCCAAGTAGATTAGTTGGAAGAAATAAACTGGCCTATCTGTGGTCAGAGAGCTCACAAAGCTCACAAACATTTCAGACTAGGCAGACATTTTTGGGCACTGTCGATGTCAAGATGTTGACAGCAGTTGAAGTACAGTTATGAGAAGGCAAATGACATTGGCTTGCTTATTTCCTCTTTTTATAGGTATGTCAAGTCCCAGCTCAGATAATGAGGGCCAACACGGGCACGCTGAGAGCGATGCACGCATAGCGGCAGTGCCACAGATGAGTCACGCCAACATGATTCACACAAACAACCCTCGTTATCATCTGCACCCCATTACCTCTAATAGCCAGAGCCCGTCATCTGTTTTCCATTCCAAACAACAATTATGACTTTTCAGCAGAAATTACACTCTCACATTTTCCGCACTGCACATAATGTTAAGGAAGCTGCAGACGTGCGCATCCACCAGCCCAACTTGAGACATTTAACTCAAGCCAAGCAGTGCGCCGGAATATTTGGGCAGTTCACCCAGCTGCCATGGCAACAGGAATTTTTACAGAGGCACAGGCCTATGGTTAGATGCTTTTCAGTTCGCCTTCACCAACCAACGGCTGCGATTTGGGCCAATCCGTTTATCTCTACTGTGCAGTGTTGTAATAATGCAGCGACGAGAGAGACTGTATGAGGCTGATGAGCAGGGATTCCTTCTGCTAAACTGCACAATGACATCAATTACAGGTTGACCCATCATCAGCATCTGCACACACACACACTTTCACTGTGGTGTTTTTGACATTTAAATGTACATTTGCACTTTTGTGCTAAGTAAAAGCACCTGCTATTACAATAATTCCAAACCATGTCCCAAATTCTTATTTCGTACCATTTTTGTCCAGATTAGTCCTATATGAAGTTATGCTGGCAGAAAAGAGCAGTTTTAAGCATATTTCATGAGTTACATATAGCATATATTCTGAAGCACGGCATAAAACACATGGGGCTCTGTCCGAATCCACTTTTGCTCTTTTAAGGACAGAAAAATACACTCTGCACCCTGGTGCATGGTCTAACATGGTTGAGCTTAATTTCCTAATGAGTTATAGTTGTGTTTTGAGAATAAACCAGAATCAGAATCTCATCTCCCATTTCCTTTAAGAGTCCGTTGCGTAAAGCCATGGCACATTTGCTATTTACATGGTGGACTTTGTAAGTGTAAAAACTGAACACTTCACTAGAGAGAAAACAGTTGAGAGCATCTGCAGTGCAAGGATATAGAATGAGCCTCCTCTATTCAGCCTTTACTTTCACTTTCACTTTCTTTCAACAAATAGGAAACTTGTTGGACGCATTCCCCTGAAAACATCCATTAGCCTACATAATTATTTTTGTTAGTTAAGTGCAAATATTCGTTCCAAAACTATTTCTAAATTAAGTTCTAATTGCTAGTAAATTAATAAATGAACAATTATAACAACGTGCAGTAAAAAAACAGTGTTATGTCCGAACACACATCTTATGCCCTGTATGGTCCAAAACCTGACAGGTGGGCAAATCTAAGCTTGTTTTTAATAAAACAGAAATAAATATACATTTACTAAATACTCATACTACTAATAACAATATAGTTTCCCAGAAATGGGTTGCGACTTTAAGGGCATCCGCTGCGTAAAAACTTGCTGGATAAGTTGGCGGTTCATTCTGCTGTGGCGACCCCGGATTAATAAAGGGACTAAGCTGACAAGAAAATGAATTCTTTAATTCTTTTTCATTTGTAAAGATATTTTCATATTGCTGCACATCCTACGTGTTTTAAACAATGTTTAAGCGAGGCCCAAAACTGACACGCGCTGCGCTGGACTTTAGACCTGATTTCAGCTGTTCTATTGCAGTCTATTTTATTTCTTCAAAATAGCAACGCTGAAAAATTAAGGTTGCGTTGGTTTGAAAATAGCAACACATCGCGGAAACACGTCTTGCATCTTATTGCGCCGGTTGTATGCTAGGGTCCATAGACTGCCCTTGAACTTTTCAGAGATATGGGATATTTGAGAAAGAAGCTGATTAGAGAAGACATTCAGACATATTGGTGTTAATCTGGAACTTGCTGTTCAATTTCTTAAATATGCGATAATCTTTGTGCATCTGTGCAAAATGGTAAGGCGTTCTAAAGGGACTGAAATCCTACAACTGCTGGTTGTCCAGACGAAGGTCAAAGGGGGATGAAGGACCCTTTCAAACACAGCAAGAGAAGTTGCTTCTTTAGAAAATTGTTTCGTTACAATGTAGAGTTTGGTCACTTACTAAAAAAAATAAAAACTCAGAAAGCCTGAAAGATCTTTGCTTAATAGGTTATTTTATTTTTTTAGCTATTTCTGCATTTTCCGTTCATTTCAGTTTAGTTTTATTTTTTATTCTGTGTACACATTTCTATTTAGTTTGATTATATTTAGCTTTAGTTTGAGTCATTCTAATTAATCAGCAAAGTTTAGTGTTTGTGCAGCAAATAAATAAAACAACTGTTTAAGCAGACACAACCAACAACCACAGAAATGCAACAAACAAACAAATCAAAGTAAAAACCTGGAAGAATTAAGACTTTACTTATAAAGTATTTATTATTTTAACTTATTTATTTTTTTTTTTTTACTTAACTTTATTTACTTTATTATTAAAACTTTTTTATATTAAAGATTATGCATGTGGCTTTTTTTTTTTTTTTTGGCAAATTTTGAAAAGTTATAAGAACATGTGTTTTATGTCTAAATAGAAAAGTTTTTAAATAAATAATAATGCATTTGTTTGTGTCTGTAAAAGCATCATATACAGGTAACTCCATAAACTGTTGCAGGTCAGATTTTCTGCCACAGAATAAGTGCTTTTTCATTTGAAAAACAATTATTACTTTTGCTAATCATTCATTTGTTTTTGAGTTGAATTTTGTTCATTTATTCTTCATTTGTTTTCTTTTATTTCAGCTAACAAAGTTTTTTAAATGAGTTTTAGTCTTATTATGATAGCCTTGGTTGTATGTACAGAGAACTGGTCCAACGTTTAATTCATTTGGATCTAATGGGTCAAACTGGGGAAAGGCTAAAGTGTAAAAAGAAGACGGTGAAGGTGGAGGTGAAACGTCATGGGTTCAGGGTTGGTGTTTTCTGCCACAAGATTTGAGCCTCTTATTACAGATACATCACAGAATGAAAGCAAATGTTTATCAGAAGCTGGTATGCTGATTCCTTCTCTGCATTCATTGCCCGATCAGAGAACAGTTTTCATGTAGGATAATATTCCCCATCCATCACACAGCAAACAAGTAAAGCAGTTTTCTAACCTGGAAGCGCTAAAAAAACTGAGAAGTAAACAGGATGCTATGCTTCAAGGTGTTACTTTTTTTTTAACTAATACAAACTGCCAGCTAAGTATGACTAAAGCATCAAGGCAAAGACAAAAAGAAGGCAAAGGAAGTGAAGTGAGTTCTCGATAAATTCATTTTATTATTTTTTGCACAATGAATGATATGAACAAGATCGACTGTATTTGAAGTGCTCAATACTGCTCACCGGAGATGGCTGCACAAAAAAATGAGCTTTACAGTAAGAAAAAGAAGAGATAAAAAAATAAAACTACAAGATCATGAACGGCAAACATGACCAAACACATGCAAGCTTACATGTATGTACATATGTACAGCGTAGTACTTGTATTTATAAACGTGTACACAAAACATAAACGTGTATACGTACATTCTATGTACAATGCATATGTTTGTGTATATCAGTATTTATTCTTTTTTATATACGTCCATTATTTGCTGTTTTTAATATCCTTACAATGTACAAAATGCTTTATGAATTTAAAATCCATTACAAAAAACATATCAAACAATGTATAAGATCTTATTCAAATCGAAATACTTCTCATTTTCTTCAAAATGTTGTATGCACACAATCAAAATCAGCATGCAGAAATCAAATGGTCATTACACCGCATGTGTGTATGGATTCCGATGTAAAGAGCGGCGATAAGAGCTTCCGTTGTGTCCTCATCAGGAATATTACTGTCGATTAACACTTCACTTGTATTATAACTTCATTAAAAGCGATACAGACAAAAAAATACCATCCTACAGTACATCTGAGCGGGCGACATTCTCTCGGTGACCTTGGTAGTATTGTCGTTTAGAAGCAGGAACATAAAAAAATACACGTAACTTCACAAGGCACCACTTATCAGCTGGTGGAGAAAATATATATCTGGCATTTTAAAAGCACAGAAGCCGAGCAAATTGGAGCTGCCAGGCCTTGTTACCAAAGCCATGTTTATAATCATGTTTCAGAAAACTGCTACGGTGTACATTTCCTTTGTTTTAAAACATAGCTTTCGGTGCTTAAAGCACTAACAAAAGGTCAACATTTTTGGCAATGTTCGTTCGCAGGTGTTTAGCGTAACCAGCGCAAATGGACACACATCCTACAAAAGGTCCAGTACAACTGGCTGAGGCAAATTAGCTGCCGGCATATATATAGATATATTATTTCTTTTAGCTTTAATGCACTGCAAGTTTTCATGATGGTTCGTAACACCACATGGCATGTCAAGCCTCTATTTGCATCCTGCTTCGGACAGCTGTGTGAGTGCAACACATTGACATGATTCTTAGGCATGATTCACGCAGCTTATACAGCAACTAATGGACTATTTACAGGGGACAATTTGATGAATTGAACTTTTGATTAAGGCTGCACTGCTCAGAGGCTGATTTCTCTCCCCTACACAGCTGCAAAAGAAATGATAGTCAGTTTTAGCACTAGTCGTTTGTTCAGATTTGAAATTTCTGTAAGACCACTTCTTCATTTCACAGAAAGCTTACAAAAGAATCGATGGATTCACAGCAATAACCTGATGCATAGTAAATAAGCATGTGTTCATTTCAAAAACCCAGCACGGGCTCGGCTATAGAGATATTTTGACATGTACTAGATATGCTGTCTGGTCACTGAACTATATATAAGAGTAAAGTCATAATGAAGCCTATTATACTGTAGCAAGTTGTATTAAAATGATGAATATCTTACAACCAGAGCAAACTATATTATGACATTCTATGTAGATATCCTGCCATTAAGGGTGTGTTCACACTTGTAGTCTTTTGGTCGGCTCCAAAATAAACTTAAAAATTACACTGTCATTTTAAAGAATGGACAAAAATACACAACAAAAACAAATTGGTTTTTGATGCACTGTAAAAATCTTTTTAATAGTAAAAAAAAATGTAAAATTGCGACAATTTAAAATCTGTTACCTGGCTAAGTTTTCTGATACCCTATTAAGTTTCCTTAATATATATGGTGAATAACCATAAATTGACGTTCAAGGAAATTACACTTTTATGTAGTTTTTTGTTGACATTATTTTGTGTCGTTTTTCCAGGGTTTTCGTTTCATCAGTGATGTACATTCAACAATTTAGATAAAAATGTCGATAGTACCTTAAAATTCTATGGCGATGACTTGCTTTTTTTTTTTTTTTTTTTTTTTTTTTTTACCTGTGTAGATTTTATTACTTCAAAAAATTGGTGTATTAAAATATTAGTAATAGTGGTGTAACAGGTCACAAATCTCACGGTTCAGATCACACTACGGTTTTTGAGTCACGGATTGGACCTTTTATCGGATCAGCAAAAATGGGAGGAGACAAATGTCAATTGCTTTCATTTATCCAAAAATATTACTGCAAAAACCATTGGTTATTGTTAATTTGAATAAAAATCTAATTCAAGAGAGAAACAGAAAACAGAAGCTGAAAAAAGTAAAAGTATTCAATACGAAATATGATCTTTGCTTCTGTTGCTGATAGTGCTAAATATAAAAATCTATTATTGTGTACAACATATCATATTTATTATCAAATAATGATTCAACAATTCACACATAAAACTTAAGGTTTCATTATACTATAGGTGTTTCGTTTTTAAAAACCTATTCAGTGACATGATTTTGAAGGTTGTTTTTTGGTTACACAATGTAATTACTTTCATCAGCGTCAAATTCCTTTACACGGTTTTAAAGATTTTAGTCTTAACCATAAACATCAGTGTTTATTTCTGAACTAGAAACTGATCTCCCAGTTCTTCTGTACTATTCAACCTTGTAAAGACATGAAAAAGTGTAAAAACTGAATCTCTCTCAATTAAACGCAGATTAGAATGCAGCATTTAGAAGGATTAATAAATATGCAAATGATTATCAATAATCATTCATGTTACGCATGGTTGAATTGAGATCACAATCTTTTAATGTTTAATTGTGCAGCTTTACACTGAATGCATTAATGCAGATTAAACAAACGGTGACAGAAAAAACCTTTAATTAATAACCTAAGAAAGCATTTAAGTAGGTCCCATCACAACTTTTTCTGTCAACAATAAATTCATGGGGAAGCCAAAATGTTTTCTTACATGTGATTTGAATGACGCAGCAGGCAATCTCTCTGCAATTGTTAAAAATGTTGGATTAAGCTACAAGTTTAAAAAGTTAATAATCTACAATTCATGTGCGTTCCTAAGCGTAAATTGTGATCTGTGCGGATCAACCGTAATCCGTTACACCCCTAATTAATAAAATACAGTAGTTTACCGTAATTTCTTTTAATTGTTTCTACTGTAATTTTAACTGTAAAATATTCTGCCAACCACAGCTGACATATATTTTATTAGTATTGAATTGGATGGACCACATTGCAAATACGATGAGGAAAAAAACAGCTAAGCTTGAGCATTCTGTTCATTTCATTGTGGCATCTTTTGAAATAATGTCCTGCTTCTGACTTGCTTAAATGTCTTTGGTCCATGCCGTGTTCATATTTTGAGTTTGGAAGTGGACCAAGACTCAATGAACTCAGTTCACTTGTAAAATTACATCACTCACACATAATTGTTTACTTGGAAACAAACAGAGACCCATCTTTTCAATAGTCAGGGTCTGCTTGTTCATTGTGTGGTTTGTACCATGGTTCGGATGGCAGCGCTTACACTTATTCAAATGAACCACAGTAACAGAAAAACTGCATCAGTTATTGAACCAAATCTGCCAAGTGCAAACACAACCCAAGTGTTCCCAGAACCTGAACATGTTATGGATTTATAGAAAAACATAAGGCACATATATGGAACAACTAAAAAGTCGAAAACAAATGGAAAGCTATTCAAATTAGGAGCACATTCAAATCTATCCTGATGTCTAAAACAGCGTAGGACATATATTTGATTAGTTTGTGATGTCCTATGTTTAGGACAATCTTGGAAATAGACTTCAGTGTACATTCTGGTTCTTATATTTTTCCAATTCAAATGACAGCCTCATCGACAAATAAGCACACCACCACACCATTCATTGTAATATACACAAGCAGCTAAACTGAAACCAATCTATCCTATGATACACGACTACACTGAAACTTTGGTCATGTGGATATCTAATACTGACAGGTATATAGACATAATATTATTGTTTAGTTAACAAGAGCAGGCACATTCTCAAAGAGACTCTGGAGAAAGCGAGTCAAGCGACTGAATAACTTGTTTTCCAGTCAGAACTTGAAAATATCATTCAGATGCTCACTATTACTTAAAGTGGAAAAACCAACACTGACACTGTGAGGAAAGAAAAAAACAACTTGTTTTAGAAAAAAGAAATAAGTGCTTTGTTGGTTTTAAATGCAACCGTAGCATTTTTCAAGCCTGTTGTGATCTATTGGGATGCGCTTTGATATCCTTAGTCGTCAACAAGCCTTTGATCTGCAGTGATTCCACTTCGTTAAGATTACACAACTAAATATGTTTCTCCGTTTGAACGAGCTTTCTACTTCTATTTGGTTACGAACAGAACAAAAACATTTCAACCTTTATATTGTTTTTGATTTGTTATGCTGACAGTATAGGTAGATCTAAAATACTTTGAATTGGAAATGTTAGTAGGATATGTTGCTA
This sequence comes from Danio rerio, assembly GCF_052040795.2. Taxonomy (NCBI): domain Eukaryota; kingdom Metazoa; phylum Chordata; class Actinopteri; order Cypriniformes; family Danionidae; genus Danio; species Danio rerio. The sequence goes on along the minus strand of NC_141025.1, from coordinate 57,219,524 downwards.
TGTACAGTGAAATTATAGCCATCGAAACATCACTGAAAAAGGTTTCATCCAAAAGTATTGCCATTGGTTCATGCCTGAAACACACCTGAGCACAGACAAGCAAATGTAAGCGTGAATTACTGTTGACCTGTTGTTTAAAAAATCAACCTCTGCCAGAAGATCTGTGCTTTGTGCTTGCGCAAAATGAAAAAGGAAACAAAAAAAGTGCACAGTACCATCATTTAAGTTCATTTACATGTGCTGGTAGATTATAGCTATAGCCATATTTTTAACATCCTTGTTGTTATGGGCTTTGGGAGAGTAAATGTTCAGTTTGTCTCCTTGAGACCAATAATAAAAAAAAGGATAGGATTGTACAAACCGAAAGCAGAGCTCTTTAGACCACAACCATGATCCAAGTTCTCAGCGAATGCCCATTAAAATGTGTCAGTAGAATCCAAACGAACTGGAGAAACCATACTTAAGTCCCAAGCACAAGGCTAACTCACAGTGCACTGTCATCACCTCACTAATGAGATGCTAGAGTAGCTTCTTCTTTCCTGTTGCCTTTTCCTTTGCGGTTTGGACGCTCCACTTGGAGCTCGGGTTGAATTTTCTGCCAGTTCTTGCCTCCCTGCATGGACTGTGGGCTGAATTGGGATCTGGCCATGTTTACCACTGACTCGATGGCGTCTGTGATAGAGTCGTGATTGGAGAACTCAAGCTGAGCAGGCACCAGGCCGGTGTGAAGGTTCCTCTTCCCAGGAAGGTCCACACACTTCTCTAGAACTGGCATCTGACCTAGCAATCCCTCCTCTAGAGAAAGCAGCTGCTTCCTTGGCCTTCCTCTGCGTCTCTTCACCATGTTATTTCCAGTCTTGGCCTGCCTTTGAAGCCTCTTGACTTTCAGAATCTTGTTGACGTGATCCAGGTTCTTCTTGGTGGTGAGGATCTTGGAGAAGGCACACTTTTTCCGCATGTCACACTGGACCTCCTCCACTTCCTCCACTAGTTTGGACCTTCTCTTGTAGGAACTGGGTTCTGGAAATGAACAGATGAAGAAACACAATCAATGAGTATAACAAGCTACAGCTTATTCAGAATTGTTGCAATTAAAAAAAATAAAAATAGGTCAAAATGTACTGGATTTATAAACTGATTTATTATTTAATTCCATGCCAACAACAAAGTTTACATTTATGCTATACTTATTTTTTATTGAATTATTGTCAACATGCTGTTTGATATATACATGTTAAAAAACACTAAAAATAATAACGTTTACATATCATTTTTTAACGTTATGAATGAAAACTGTAATATTACTCCAGGAGAAACCATTTTCAAAAATGTTAAAAAATAAAAACTATTTAAAAATAAAATAAATGTCGAATGCAAATGACTTATAGAGTTTTAGTACTGAACAGTGCAAACGACTGAATCCACTGCGTAAATTATAAATGTAGCATAGCTAGCATGCCTTCCAAACAAACAAACTGATTCTTTAGTGAATCAAACATATACTGCTTTAACCTCATTTGAAGGTTGATCAATCCTGTAAATACTTTATAAATATTGTATAGTTTATTTTTCTTCATTGTTATTTTGTCACTTTCAGATTTTTGCTGGATTTGTGCCAAATAAATCACTCTTCACTTTCACCAGCGACTTCTGTGACACTCTTTGCCTCCATCGGCCCAGTCAATCGTTACTACTGTTCTTCAAAATAATAATCTGCATAGTTTTTTTCTCCATTGGATATAGGCATTTATTAAACAGCACAGTGATTTATTAGGAAGTCAAAAAGTGCTGAATAAAGTTTACTGGGTGGGCATAAAAAATGGCCTAAAAACATTAAGAAGATAAAAAAAACTATCAATACCAAAACTATGGATGTTTGAAAAATCGTGTGTAGTTACGGATACACATTGATTTTAGTAGTTCATGTCCAGTGGTGTAAAATAACAAATTACAAATAGTCAAATTACTGTCAATTATTGGATTAGAAAAATCCAATCTAATCGCTCATAGAAAGAAAATCGCATCACACGGAACTAGACATGCAGCAAACTGTTTGGAAGCATTAAAGTGTGCAAGAAGATACTTTACATGCAATGACCCAGAGACTGTTTAGACTGAATGTCACTGATGAGAAGATGACGTATGTTTACTGTTTGATAAACAACCTTTCCCAGTGTAATACTCACTACTCTTGAGTACTTTTAAATAGGCTACTTTTTACTTATACTTCGAGAAATATTTACAATATTTACTTTAACTCTACATGCACTATATTTTTGGGCAAGAAGTGTTACTTTTACTTGAGTATGATTTTTCAGTACTCTTTTCACCACTGTTCATGTCAGAGGTTTGTTAGTATTTATTTATCGGTAATGCTGAACTAACAAATGAAAAAAAATTTGCGAATGTTAGCAGATTTTAGTTCTTAGGTTTCCTATTTATTGATAGTCTATAGTTAAGAGCAGTAACTCTATAGTTAAGAGCAGAAACTCAGTTTACACAAACGTTTTAAAATAATTCATCCTTGAAATTATCCAGTCATTTGGCAACAGAATTGCATTTGTTCCCCCAAAATACGTAAAAGTATCATTAATGGAATCGTTAAGTGAAACAGAACTGGATTTTTTTATGGTTCCCATCCAAGCTACAACGAGACACTGATTGTGAAAAATGTGCTAGGCCAGTCTGGTAAACATTTGGCCAGTCGTTTGTTATAACATAATTGATTTGCACATCATCTCGCTAGCTGAAACAATGATATTTCTAAAGTAAACTCAAGACCCCTGAGGAAGTCATGACGTATGACGCCAGACTGAGAGAGATAAACTTTCTTCTGTGCTAAATGATGTGACAATCCAACGTGTCAACATGCTAATTTGTATTAGCTGGTGTGTAAATATTCCTGTATATACAGATCTGATAGCAGTTGATACAGCCAAGTTTATTGAGTCAAGCTGTTTATCATTAATGGCTGTCAATCTAACAGAGCAAAGCGCTAATAAGCGAACACATGAAAAAATGGGCCGCGAGAGAAGAGGACTGTGAAGCAACAGCTCACTTAACACTTGACATGTGGATAACTGCATCCGTGCACATAATGTGGAAACATCAGGAACCTCCCACTTATCAGTCTATCAGGGAAATACAGTCAACAGTCACATTCACGGTGAATAGATGCATCTGTAAATGTGAGTAATAAACTAGGAGGCCTCAGATACATTTGTGATTAATTTACTGCCTCTACACTTCACGTTGGAGCTTTGGAAGGAAGCCCAGACCAGAGGAAATGCTGGGTTTCTGGCAGTCTCGTTTGAAATGAGTTCAGACAGCCTAAAGCTGCCTAAAATGTGTGTTCCACATCTAAGATCTCCCCTGCACTCTTTTCATATCTCTAGAGAGGTCTCTTTTTCTCTTTTCTTGTTGATTGCCACTCCATCTGGTAGGTTTCCATGAAAACAAACAAGAGCTGTAATTGTGAAAGATGTTGGAGATCAGGGGCGCTCTGTGCATTTCCAGGTTTTGCTCTTAAAGAGTGCACCTGTGCAAACTCAAATATGCGATACGCTCATTCTCAATTCTTAATCCATCCTTAAATCTTTTCGTTATGGCATTAAAGTGCAATGTTAAATCACACAGTGCTTACCTAAACATGGTATTCCCTTAGTGATTAGTTTTAACAATTAGAATGATTCAATCATCAGGGATAATTTGAATGTAAAGAAAAAAAAAGCACGGGTCACTAACCAGCTGTGCATGGGCTCCTTTAGCCCATTTGGTTTCAATAAAGTGAAATGTGTGCCTGACTAAACATGAGCCCTTCCCTCTCTGGCCACAGTTTATCACTGGGAAACTTGCAGAGTCTTCCCAAGTGCCAACAAATCATTGGACAGAGACATTCATTTTCAAAGGGAGTGTCACAACTCATTTATTCCCTGAAATCTCTACCTGCATCCTGTGCACAATGTTTTCATTAGAGGCAGCAATTTATGGACTTGCCTCGCCGCTGTCCCCACAGCTCCGCTCTATGCGCTAGCTGAGGCCTACTTCCTGTTGCCATGGCAACGGAATTCCACAGTTCAAAGGTAAACGATTTACGAAAAAAAAAAAATAGTGGTGTAAGATCACATTTTTGCCCCTGCAAATTCCCTAGTCAACTATCAAGCCAGGCTACTCATGTAATAGGTAAATTCCTTGTTAAGCAGAGCTGCTTGAAAACTTATCATGCGCTGGCTTTAGTAATGGCTTTAATAGGGGTTTTCTAGCTAAGTCTAAGTAGGTGCAGAATCTTGTAGTCAGATGAATCCAGTGCAATCAAAGGGAAATCCTCCGCATGATTCTTCGCTAGCAAATGAGGGCCATTACGTTTTACGTTAAAGCTTGCTTTACCTAAAGAGGGTTTAAAGAGCTGAAGGATCTGTACATTGAGAGCCTCGTCAGAATTTCAATCCATACCATATGTGTTCACTGATGTATGATGAATCACTTTCAAGAGCCAGTCAAAGGGTGCTTTTCCTAATGGAGACATTTATTTAGCATTTTAGATCCCTTTATTCTTTGTGGAACGTATGTGTATCGTGTGATTGAGTTAGAATGCATTTTAAGCAATGGCTGGATTACTTTAAACTTAACTTATCATTTGTATGATCTATGAGAAAAAAATAAAAAGACCACTATGGAGACTTTCTCTTTATCTGATTTACATCTTTTCAGAAAAGCATCATTTTTATTTTATGCAAACTAATTTATGACTTTTTTTTACCCAAAGTATAATAAAATGTTGTTATTTAGTTAGTAAGGCATGATATTCGAGCGGCCATATTGTCATCGGCCGATAAATGCTATTTTTAAGGTTATCATTATCGGTCTGATGTCAAAATTAGGCCGATATCTTTAAGCCAATAGATTACGTAATTGTACACAACTGCCTGCCTCGCACTTGCGTGGGTGGAACTTGTTCAGACTTGTCCAGTGCACTATATGCTTATTTTGACGTGGCTGCCATTTTAAAGAACCAATGCGAGGCTGCTGTGGGAAGAAACCCGGAAGTATAGGATCAACACTGTAAACATTGCAGTAACATGCTGTGTACTACAAACTTCCAGCTGTTGCCACGATTTTTAAAATGCAGAAATGGTGTAAACATTGCTTTAATATCATTCAGTTAGTTTATTTTAAACAATTAAGAGCAATTTAGCGTCGAACAACATCACAATCTCAGTGATACGCTTAAGTGTCCTCCTAGGCTTCAGTTCATGGCAGTTAAACACCGTGGGGACGCTTTCCTGCTTCAGCCTATGTAACCCGGTGAGCGATAAAACACTGCAGTCCCTCGTGTTGTCTGTAATTGTGTTGTCCGGGTACTGAAGTTTCAAAACCGTCTATTTCCCGCTAACATGGAAAAGCTGCTGAGCGCGGATGACTCGACTGATCTTCACGGCTGCTTCGCGCCCGTGTATCTGTGTTTGCACTCAGTTTACCGCTCTTCACCCAGTGCAAACATAGATACATGGAGACTGGAGCGTGAAGCGGCCCTGAAGATCAGTCGAGTCATCAAGCGGATCGCTCGTCTGTGTTTGTGGTCAGTAAACAGCTGAGAGTGAACTGATGACCTTCTCTGCCAATCACAATCATTTCTGTTGAACACGGGAACACAATGGCAAATCAGCGCTGTTTTAAGAAAACCATTAACAGTGCTTTAAATGTTATGGGAAATTGATGTTTTTTCTTTTAATTCAGTATCATGATGAGTCTAATATAGTGAAAGAGCTAGTTTATTAACTCGAGTTTGATAAATGGCATCTAAAATGTGTTTAGGAAATAAAGCGTTAGCTAACCAGTGCCATTTCCCTTAACTTCGCTGAAACTGAGCTCTGATATCCCTTTTATTTTCACCATTCATTCAGAACGGACCTTCGGGTCACTCGCAAGGCAGTGAAATGATAAGTTTGTGTCACTTTCTCTTCACTGATAAGATATATAGCCTAAAAACCCATATCGGTGCATCCCATGTCTTTGGACTTGTGGGGGAAACCGGAGTACCCGGAAAAAAAACCCACACGAACAAAGGGAGAACATGCAAACTTCATACAGAAACGCCAACTGATCCAGCCGAGGCTCGAACCAGTGACCTTCTCGCTGTAAGGTGAATCTGCTACCCACTCCACCACCACATCACCTCACTGAATTTTTTTATTAGTTACTTGGGCAAGTTATAGGTATGACAACAAGTTCTGCGTTCCACTCCAGCAAATTTCACTTCCCTTCTTCCCTCTAGAAAATCCTTACCACCATTTTGAAGTGCATCCCACTTCTCTACAAACCCTTAATCAAGTCGGCTTCATATGCCCACTCCAGCACCTGTATGTCCCAGAATGCAATGCAATTTTTACATCACAACAGTGTAGTTCTCTACTGCGCAAGAGTTTAGGGCACTCTATTTGAACCCATTTAGATGTTGAGCCAGTACTGGACACTTATGTAACATAATCAATGATGTACATCCAAGGGAACGTGATGGGGGGGAAGTATAGCGAGTGGCCATAAAAAAATTGAACTGGATTGCAGCCAAGATACACAACCGTTCACGCAGGCTACAAAACTGGCTGCTGGAGAAAAAAAAAAAAGCTTGTGCCCCTAGTCCTCCAAGGAATGAGAGAATTTTACATTAAATGCCTTTAAGAATACAATACCTTGCAAGCTATGCAAGACTGGGCTTTCATGGCATGGAAGCCTACCACTGTCATCTGTTAATTTGCTAACTTTTCAGTTCGACTAGCGAGCATCACAGTGTGCAATCATCACATGAGCTATAGCGATGATTAATTTAATGGCACTACTCTAGACTTGCTTATATTAAATGGTGCAAACAAAGTGAGACGCCACATATTTAAAGTCAGCTAACAACAGCAAGAGTAGAATATAACATAATCAGTGATGAGGTTTTAAGTGAATTTCAGCTTACTGCTTTGGTTTCAAAAAGGAGTATTTGTTGTTTGTTTATAATTTACAATATTAATATTTCATCATATTCTGTTATTTACTGAAATTAATTTCTATATGTGAATATATGTGAATATAATAGAAGCGCATCACTTGTTTTGCTTTCTATTTAAATTTTGGATAATTAGAGTTTCACTATTATTTACTTGTTTTTCATTTACACTTTAAAATGTCAAAATTAAAGATCATTAACTTGAGAACTTGATTTGCCTTTTGCATTTTAAAACAATTTTAAATTTTTATACATAAATAATACCCCAATTTGCAGTTAGTTAATTACATAGTTATAAAACGTCATGTTCATATTAATGGTCAGTGCTATAAAAAAGGTTGCAGATCGCTGATTTAAAGCTTACTTATTAAAAATTACATTAAAGTTATAGTGAGTAAAGCTATTTAGATTTCACATTTTAGATTACACCCACCAGGACAGTAGATTAGAGCAGAAAGCGTCAAACAGGATCTTTAAGGAGTCGAAAATTACTTTTATATTACTTTAACATGTTATTTTGCTTTTAACCCCGCCAACCCCCACTCCCACCACACACACAGACATCCTTAAGTAGGACATAGTACATACAAAGTATAAAGCTTTTAGATTAATACAATCTGCTCTAAACTAGACCCTCCTATCACAATGATTAATAGCCTTATTATAAAAAAGGTGCTGTCGTCATGCCATGAATCCGTAGCAAATAGAACTAATTAATCGTAAATGAGATATGACCTTAAATGCAAATTAGGGCATATAAAAGCCTAATTTTGCTGCAATTTATTGCAGGATAACCATCATGCCACTGGCAAAAAATGTGACTGTTATAAAAAGCAATTCTGTCAAAACAGGCTTATCTAAATCTGTGCTTTGAAATCAACACAGACATACTCTTAGGTGCGATGTATATCATATTTCTCTGTTTAAGTACAACAAACTAGCTCTTTGAAGCATCGAGTTAATTCATGGAGGTGGGTGGTATCAGGCAGAATGTGAGTCATCCTCATAGTTCCCCTAGGGGAGTGAAAATGTAATCTAACTGTGCCTAGGGCTTGCAATTCCCCTTCAGTGGAGTAGACTGGATTCATTAAACCTCTGGCTTCTCTCCAGCTCTTTTAACAAGAGGCAAGGTTTTTTATTGCATGTCTGTAGAATATAAATCAAAATGTGTGAATAATATATCTCTAAGAAAAAAACCATTGGCAGGCAGGGGCAAAAAGGGAGGAAAGAGAAATTTGTGAATTATAGTTGTCTCCATCCATGCATTACACTTTGCTTGCCAGATGTACAGAGAACGGAATACAAAGTGCTTGGAGAGCACATTTGATTCTCTAGATTTTCTACTTAATAACGGAACATGATTTCACTTGTATCCAATTAATCAACCCCAGGTAAATTATAACCATGTTCATTTATAACAAAACTAGTTCAATAGAATCAGTAACTTGCATGGATCTTTCATTTGTCTAAATACATTTCACAGACACATATTTCACATTTTACAGAGACAGATATATTTTTACCTGCTACAGCTGTGGAGCACTGGTACATCTGTTCAGCCCGCTCTTCACTACATCCTTGGAAAGATGCCATACTTCCTTCTTTGTATGTTGTGAAGTCTTCCAAGCTATGCCTCCTGATGTGGATGCTAGAATCATCGCCCCCTAAGTGCTGCCCCTTGAACAAGTCCAGCGGCTGGTCCTGGCTGGCTCGCAGGCGCTCATGTGGTTGTCTAGTGCAGATGTTGAGGAAGTTGTTCAGTGTCTCTCCTCGAGTGCGTTTGCAATGCTGAGAGTCAGATAAGGATAATGACGAGAGAGTGTCTACTTCAAAGTAGTTTCTGGAAGCTTTTGGTGAAGTGTCTGTGCTGTGCTTGCCTCTTTGCTTGTCCTTCAGTTTGGACAAGGAGTTCTTCTCAAGTCTCTCATTCAAGAGGCTGAGGAAGGCAGGACTCTGTGTTCCACTGAATAGCCCGCCAAGGTCCTCCCTCTCTTGGATGTACTGATCTTCTTTATGTTTGTACTTGTGTTTGTGCTTGCGTTTATGGAGACAGACACTTCCCAAACAGCTGCTTGAAGGGTGATGGGAGTCGCTCATTCTTGATGAAGACATCTCATGTGGCATATTCTTCACTCTATGTCTGCTAGAAGCAGAGAGACAGGAGGACGCACCAGGGTGGAACTTTGGTGGAGGGACTGGTGGCCTCATCAGAGGAGAGGCTGTAGGTCCAAGTGCATGAGATAAGTACAAGGGTGAAGGGTACTGACCGTAATAGCCCATGTTTATCATACTTGTGGCAAGAGGCATGGATGTGTAAGGCATCGCGTAGGGTGCATAGTAATTGCCACCAGGCACTGGGCAGCCAAACCCTTGAATAAAAGGCATCTTTGATATTGGCTCATCTGACTTGGCTGGTCGGCCACGCCTTCTTTTTGACTTATCAGAGCTCCTGCGAAGGTAGTGCAGAGGGTCATAGGGATAGTATGGCATAGGATAGTAGTGGTCAAAGTTGAGACGGAAGATGCTGGGATAGGAATTCTCATGGTAGAATTTGTAGTTTCGGTGGGAGATTCGGAAGACCTGGAATTTGCTAACCAGTTCCTCAAGGTCAGCCATAAACTGCAGGTCATCCTGGCTCTGGAGAGCCTTGCGCTTTCTTCGATGCTTCTGCTTCTTCAAGTTCTCTTGAGCAAAAAAATTTTCGACAGAGACTGCTGTGACATGCTTCTGGTAGTGTCCCCTGGCTGCTTTGCTCTTTGCATCTATTACAGCTGCCTCAGTGGCATCAAAACTGCAAAGATCAAATGAGTATCTTCTACGGGATGCTGGGCCTTTCTCAGTCTGGTCTGATGTGCTGTTGTTGTCGGTGCCAATTCCACTATCACTAGGGATTGTCTCTTCACTGTGAGACTCACTAACTGGAGACAATGTGACTTCTTTAATGGAAGCCACTTCGGACAGGTGGGATGGTGAGTTGGCCATTAGTCTTGGGGGAGACAGCTTCCAGTTACTACTGAGCAAGCCCTTATGTGTTTTTGTGGGCAATGCACTGATAGGTTGTAGATTTGGCATTGTCTTCAGGTCATGCTGGCTGGTATCTGTGGTAACAGGGTGAGCTGCCCCACCAGGTGCAGAGTGAGAAGAAAAGGAATGCATGACCCTGGGAGAAGGCATTCCGGTTGTGGATGAATTACTAGAAGGCACTAGTGGGTTCTCAAATGGACTGGAATTAAGCAACAAGTGGTTATCACTGGCTTTGTGCTCATCTTGCTGGGATGAAAGATCAGCTCTGGGCTTCCTTCCCCGTTTTTTGCCTATGTAAATAGTCCCACGCTTGCTGACATTGATTTGTTTGCCAAAACGGGCCTCGATTGTCGATGCCACAGTTGACATGGCATTTGAAACTGGAACATTGGGCTTCGGGGCAAGATTGCCAGAACTAGAAGTGGATAAAAGTTCATTTATAATGTTCTGCATCTTGACCTCTTTAATTTTCGTAGGTGTTCTCTTTTTAAGGACACCTTCTTGATCTGATTTCTTGAGTTGTAACTGCTGTGCAGGAGGGGATTTGTGAAAGGCCAACTGCACCAATTTTGACATATTATGCTTCTTTCTTTTTGAAGTGTTGGATGAATCATGAGCAATAGGGCTAACTGGACTTGTTGCAGTTCCTTCATGAATCGTCTCCACAGTAAGTAATGGCTGTTTTTTGGGACGCCCACGTTTCTTTTTAACTGGGGTAATGACGGTCAAACTGTTTGTGTTTGTATAGAGTGGGCTGGATGGGGTAATAGGGAAAGCAGAGGGTGGCTCTTCAATGGACAGAGATTGATTCAAGTCTTTATGAGGAGAGGAGTTCTGGGACTTTAAATAAAGCCACCTGTCCTTGACCTTTGATTGCCTACCCTCTGTTTGCTTGTCAACATCAATCATGGATCTCGCTCTTCCTGCTGGGGTTTTCCTTGGTCTGTTCTGAAACATCTCAGCATCATCAGTCACTGTCCCAGCAATGTCTTCCTGGCTCTGCTGTAAATTAAAACCAAATTGTTTTGGTGCATTGACATCGGTTTTCTTTGTCACTTTAAGTTTTGTGCACCCTTGGTCAGTGTTATCAGTCTTCTCATCTTGCTGTACCGTTTGTGCATTAGATACCATGCTATCTTCAGTAACTTTTCGATTTCTTCGCTTTTTACTCCTTGATTCCTCTGTGTAATGAGTGCCACAGCCTGTTGTTGTCTTATTATCATCATCCAGCCTATTGATTGGCTTCTCAGGCTCCTCTTCAAATGCACATTTATCTTGGCTATACGGTTGTTTCTCCTTAGCACTATCTTGGTTTTCAGTATCTCTGTCCATTTTTTTGACCCACTGAAGGTCTAAATTATGCATGACTGGAGTTTTGGTGGGGTCTTTTCTACCATATTTACGTTTGATGTTCCCAAAAACTTGCTCAGTGACTTGCTGCAAACCTCTGTCTTTGTTAAAAGAGAACAGACTTGAGTCAGTTGAGGGACTCATTACTGTATTGACTGAAGATGCTGCAAGTAAGTCAGTGCTTGGTGAGGACATGGCAGATCCAAAGTGACTTCCAGATAAACCGTCTGCGACTTTTTTGACTTGTGTTTTCAAGAAGGGGGTGCTGGGCTCTGGCAAAGGACCCTTGTTGGTGCATGCTGATTCTTTTTTTGTTTCTGGTTCTGTTCTGTTTTGCTCTTGGGATCCTACTTCTCCAACAGTATCCAACTTCTTTGTCCAGTCAAGGTGGAGAATGTCGTTGCTTTTAGACTGCTTTGGTTTTGTGTTCTCCATCATCACATTTTCAGTTTTACCCAGAAGTTTAGAGGGCCTTTCGTAAGTCTAAAAAAAAAAGACAAAAGATAAAATTTAGAATATGAAACAATATTATTTCCAGGTCATTCTGTAAATCTTTACAAGCTCTTTGTTCTCTTACACTAGGTAGCTTGACAGAGAAACATTCACACCCCATACAAAAAAACAACTATAACTAGGAACCTACATGTTGTTACTGATAACAACTCCTGTTTTGCTGCCAAGTTCTCAGTTTGTGGGCCACACCTACTGAAAGCATATAATACTGTGCACCATTGTGCAAGCCTTTGAGACTTGTGGTTTGGTCTGTTAGAAATAACGTATTGCAAGATCAGCACTTGATACTAGGATATGTTCTGTAAAGCCATCCTGTTTTCAAAGCCAACAGCTACAGGCGGTAATGAAGTTTAACCACAGTTTTGTTTTTCAACAGGTCAACTTCCATTTCAGAGCTCTGCAGCTGAGGCTAAGACAGTCTATGCTGCGGTTTCAGATTAGTTTACATCTGGGGTCCCAGCATTTTCAACAGGCTCACAACAGGAAAGAGACCAAAAAGACCAAATTCAAATAGTACCTTTAGAAACAAAAACAAGTTGCACCTATAACTTTTACTGCAATAAATGGAAAACAAAAACAAAGAAAAAAAAAACACTGAGAATCATTGAACAAAAACCCTCTAAATGTTTAAAGCTTAAAGAGGTTGGAAAATATTATGTTACTTTGGCACTGACATGTCTGATTACATCAGCAGAAAATAATTTAGACTCATGGAGTCTGGTTTGTTTAGATCAGAGTACAGCAAATGAAACAACTTCTGACATAAACCAAAGAAATGCATGAAAAGACAAATGTGGGAAAACAGTTTAGAAAGGTTTATATAAGTGCCCTTGAACGCTGACATCTTGGAGTGATGAAAGGCCTGTCTTTTAAACAATTGTGAATGTGAGCTGAACTCAGCTGAACTATGCACCAGAGAAAAAACACATCACAACTGCATCTGTTAATTAATGTAAAATCTAGTCACTTCAGTGAAGTTATTACGAGCAAACCCAGCAAGATTTTTTTTTTTCATGGAAAATATTACTTGCCCTTGTAAAACTCACTAGCAAGGTGCAAAAAGAATTTCAGTCTCTAAAGCATTCCTGAAGTAATGCATGTTGACTAGTGCATGTGCCCGACCTATTGCAGGGCTCGAAATAAACTTTTTTACTTGGTAGCACCGGTGCTCTCAACTTCAAATATTTAGGAGCACCAAAAAATTTTAGGAGCACCAGAAAAAATTTAGGAGCACCCACCAAAAATGAATGAGCACCGCTGCAAATTGTTTTTTAAGGGATTTATTGTATTTTAAAACAACATTAATAGGACTGACAAAAACCAGAAACAACTATCTAACTAATGCTGCGAAGACATTGATATTTGTGTGCAATAATTCCAAAATGAATGTCTAATAATTAGGCCATAGAATATTAATGATGATAAAAAATGACAATAATAGTAACAATGAATTCCATTTCTTATTATGATACTGCCTTGAATGTGCTTGAATGTAGGTTATCTGCTATAAAAAGTCTGTTACTTTATGAAAAATAATTGTATAGTTTGCATCAAACAAAAATGAAGCATTGCAGTAGGAAATATTTATTTTGTACTGCTGTTTTTATATGCATGTCAAATTAATAAATAATATTTCTGCTACAAAACAAACAAAAGATTATAATAAATCATTCAATTCAATGATGAAAGCTGCAAAGCAGTCATCAGTAAATAAAAAATAATAATAATATACACCTCAAAAAAGAATAAAGAAAAGTAAGTAAGTAAAGTCTCACTTCTATCACTCTTTAAAAGTTTTGCTTTCAGTTTGTGTCAATTTAAAGGTTCAGTCTGAGATTATCTTCATTTTTCTGTGTTAGTGGAAAAGCTGGCGAGTCAGCCGACCCAATTTATGAGCAGGCAGAGCAGGATTCTTGCGCTAACCATCGGCGCAATACCGGTCTTTGTTATGAGCCACAGTTTCAGTGTAAACTTAGTAAAGGCGAGCTTCTTTGGCGATGATATGTACAGTATTAGATTTGACTTTTAGCGGACATTTGCGCTGAACACGCAGTGAATGCAACGCATGGAGATTCGGGCACCTTCTCCAAGAAGCGCGTACTCGATTGATCACAGCTGGCGGATCATTATTCACCACGTGACATGTCATGATCGCTTTCATCTGCGCCTCAACTTTAGGTGGGGTTTGCAAACCTGTGTGCTTTAAGTTTTTACTCTTCAGCTGTTTGTATTTCCCGTGGTCATAAAAGCTCCTTCCTTGTCATCTGACAGCGGAATACCTTGAGTGAATGACAGCTAATATGAACCAATATAGCCGCAGGGAAGAGCGATTCAGCACGTTTTTACAAAAAATCAAAACAGGTCGCACTACAACCATTATCTGCAGTCGCACTAATGCGCCCAAATATATTATGAGGTCGCATAGATTAATTTTCGGGCGCATATGCGACCAAAATGGTCGCAATTTCGAGACCTGTATTGAGTCAGGCAATAAGAGCTCAAAACCGGCTTGTGACATTTCAACATGTTTCTCATTCTTCATCCCCTCGTTTTTATCACTGAATTAACAGTTGTGCCAAAAATGGGTTGAAAAAAGTAACGACATATCTGGCAGAGGTGGAACTCCAGTTTGGTTGTCTTGTTAATATTCTGGCAATAAAACAATTTGACAATAGTAGTAGCTAATTTTAGAGGTTGAACAGCCACAGACAATTAAGGAGTCATTTGGCAAACCTTACAATGGTGACCTGCTAACCTCTTTTGCAATCTGGATCCACTGTTTTTGTCCTTTCTCTTATCAGTCAAAAGTATAGCACTTAACTCCCTACCAGCTCCTGAAAGAGCTCAGGCAAGTAAGACTTTTATCTATTGAACACAGCCCTCACCTCAAAATATCCCAGAATGCTTTGGGAAAACTTGCATGTGTGCGTGTGTTTCATAAGTCAACTCTAGGCCTAATCCTCTCCAATATCATTCAATCAGTAGATTTTAATTAAGGGAAAGCAGACATTAATGAGGTATCGCTCCTCTGCCAGCCTTGTCCTTTTTATTTCCCCCAACTGTGAGAAACCGCATCACCTTTCAGATTTCTAATCCTGTAATCCTATGAGGAATTTGTGGTCTCTCCCAGCCCACAGGATACAGTCTCCACTGTTGAATGCCAAGTTTCCTGGATGGCCTTTAAATTGCCCAAATGACATTATATTCAAGCCCCTCCTCAAATAGAACTACAAAATATGAGAGCTATGGCTCAACCAAACCGCCGAGGATGTCAAAGCTATGTTACAAATTAACTTCAAAGGTGTAAAGCTCAAAACCATAAACTGTTTTTTTATTATTTATGAATAATAATTATAATAATAATTACATTTATATTGCACTTTTGAGCATCCACCTTTATGATGCGATGACTGGCAGTTTTGGGCCATACTGTACCACACATCACACTCCAACTTATTGATGGAGAAGACAATTAAATAAAGATTTGACAATGATTAGGAAGCCATGATGGACAGAAGGCAGTGGTCATGTTTGGCCAGGATCCAGGGAAAACACTCCTTATTTTTTTCATATCCATATCCTGGGATTTTCATTGACAGAAAGTCAATACTTTTTTTTTTGTACTACTTTTTTCACTATACTGGGGCACTTGGACCCCCACAGTAATAAGTATAAGCACTAGGGATGAGCAGTGTGGGCTTAAAACAACATCACAATATTTTCTGTTATTTATTGTGATACCAATATGTTGACAAAAAGTCATATTTATGCACTAAGAGACAAAAAATTCCAATATTTTAAGAGAAAAGTATACATTTTCATGTTTTTTTTAAATATATTTTATACACTTCAAACCTGCTTCTGGATGTCCACTGTCTTGCAGAACTCAACCACATTTTAACACTGAAGCAGCTGATCAAGCCAGCTTTTCAGGTCCATATAAAACACACAAGCAGATGTGTTAATTCAGGTTATAAATTAGCAGACCAGTGGGCAGAGTTCAAGACCCCGAGTATACATTGAAATGTTATTTCTCTGTCATTCATACTGAATGCTAGAGGGCACCCTTGTATGCATAATCTCTACATACACTTTACTGAAAAAAGTCAACTACGGTCAGCTCTCACTGCATGAGGATAAAAATGACAGAAAATGGTGAATTGGGTCAAACATGAAGAGAACAAATGCTTGTGACAATATCTGGATTATTTGTGTTTAAGTTAGTCTTGGTATTTTAGAAGCATTAAAGTACACTTAAAATGCAATGTGAACACGTTCGCCTATACACATACAAGTGCACTTGTATGTGTACAGCATGTGAGTAAATGAATGTATGTGTGTATGTATGTACTGTCCGTGCGTATTTGTGTGTGCATTATACTTTATGCTTTACTATATATCTTGAAAAATACTTTTTGAAAAATGTCAAGGTTTTTTTTGTATAAAATGTTAGATTTTTCATGAAACCTACCTGCATTTAAATGGGTATAAAACATGAACACATGAAGCTTGTGATATATTTAATAATTGTGATTATATTCATATAGTTCATATATTCCAAGCTGAAAATATTCTGAGGGCTGTCAAATTTAGGACAGATTCATTAAAAATGGTGGCAGGGGCTGGCAACTTATGATAAATCATTTCACATTTATTGGAATAAGTCAAATCTTTTCATTCATTAGTACCTTTATTAATCCGGGGTCGCCACAGCGGAATAAACCGCCAACTTATCCAGCAAGTTTTTACGCAGCGAATGCCCTTCTAACATCCACACAGGCATTCACACACACACACTCATACACTACGGACAATTTAGCCTACCCAATTCACCTGTAACGCATGTCTTTGGACTGGGGGAAACCAGAGCACCCGTAGGAGACCCACGTGAACGCAGGGAGAACATGCAAACTCCACACAGAAACGCCAACTGAGCCGAGGCTCGAACCAACGACCCAGCGACCTTATTGCTGTGAGGCGACAGCACTACTTACTGCGCCACTGCTTCGCCCTCAAATCTTTTATAGTGGGATAATTTTACTGGTAAATTGCAAACGATAAAATAACCTCATCCCTAATGTAAACCCCCTGCTGGTCTCTCTAGCACATCCTCCATCAGCAACTTAGGCCTTGTTTACACTAGTACATTTGAGTTTTAAAACAGCGTTTTAGAATGAAAACGATCCGCGTCCACACTAGCGTTTCACCCACGATTCTGAACAACTCTGTCTACACCAATCCACTGAAAACGCAGATCACGTGACCACACACACACACTCTGCCATGCGCTGCAGCATATCTAGCCAGATGAGAGCTGTGCTCGTCAGACTGTTCATCAAGGATCTTCTGCTGGATCTAATCTCACTATATTTTTTAAAACGTGATATTTCATTCATCTTCTTGTTTACAACTAACAACATATTTCTCGACTTTGGTCTTTTGAATCTACTACTTGTTCTCAGGTAACGCCTTTTGGCTGAGCGCGAAGATAAGTTAATAATTAATGTAACCACGTACATTATGTATATTGACTGATTGTTTGCCTTTATTTCCTATAATGTATATTATACAACTTATTGTACGTTATACTTTTATAATGACCAATATTGATTATTAAAACTGATATTCAGCAAAAGAGAAGGTGTGTTTCGTATTTTCAATGAAAATGAAAGGAGGCAGTCATGTTATCAGCTCTGTTTTGTTATAAATATGCACACAGTGAAGATGACGCTAATATATGCAGCACGACACCTCAGCATTTATATATATCATAAAATCAAAATGAAAATAGCAGTTCCTTACATAATGTTTTCATTTTATTGTTGTTGGGAAACCACGAACGTATCCAGGATAATGTGAATAAGGTCATAAAGTATACTATTCCCTTTGAAGATTTACCTGACATGTCCTAGGGAGTCTGTTTTTCCATATCAAACTTGCAAAGTCTGAACTTACGAGGAGAGGATGCAGGACTGATAAAGGAAAAAGCACCAATCAGAGAGGCGAATGCCTACAGCCCCGCCTCCATTTTCAGATATCTCCATTTTCCCCCATCCACACTGAGACGGAGCAGCTGTATTTTAGAAAGAAAACAGCTTCTTCAGCGTTTCCAAAACGCTCTATTTTCAATGCTTGAAAACTCTGGCGTAGTGTAAAAGGATGGCGTAGCCATAGCAAAACTTATGCGTTTTAAAACGAAAACGCATTTGTATAAGCGGGGCCTGAGTGTTTTGTAGTCTTCCATCCAGGTACCAGGCACAACCCTGCTTAGCTTCAACGGGTGACCATGTGATAGCTGCCTAAAAATTGCTGCCATATTATTTTTTTTCATCAGAATAAAACACTTAGTCCATAATCCTACACATAAAGAGCAAGTGTCAAATACACAATCCAACTGAATTAAAATCAGAAAAAGAAATGAATGAAACGAGAGACTATGTTTAGCAGTCTTACGTTACAAATATGCCAGTGCTCTGTGTAAATACACTACAGCATATTGTGTCAATGTGTTGACAGCCATGAGTCCCTCACCAGATAATAAAAATCTCTACAGTCATAAATGACTTATGAGCCCTCTAATGAGCACTTCCTATCTGTTGTAAACAGAGCAGCAGTTCTGGCAGGGCCACTGGGCAGTCTGGCGCAGTAGGCACCAAATCCTGGCGGACACTATTACACTCAAAGCCCAGAACTGCAGGAGACGAGTCAGTCTCAGACCAGATAAACAGACACGGAGAAGGCAGGCGAGATTAGCGTCTCTTGCATGATAATAAGCTAGGTTTGGCATCCTTACAGAACCCTTGATACCCTCTTTCCCTTCAATTTCTTGCTAGCTCTTGTTGTTCTCTTCATTTTTTTTTGCCCTCCATCACCACCATGGTAATTGGCCTGCCAAAACCTCATTGGCCTCTTGTGTGTTTGGTAACCATGGGATACTGTGAGTCAGAGCCACCGAAAATAGACAGAATTGCAATGAGCCAAACATGCAACTTGCGACCGACTGATACCCGGCCAAAGTCTCTCTACCCTCCACTAAATCCTGTCTGTCCTAGTGCAAGAGCTCACTGTTTGCTTTTCAGACTGACAGATGAGCAATCCACGAGTCTGATGCTGGATCAACACAGCCTGGCATGACTCTGGAAGTTCGGACACTTCCAAACGTTGACAAACGATGCAATAACACTCGAACAGCTTGTAGAAGCAGAGCTGCTAAACAAATTGCAACCAGCAGACCACAAATGCAATATTGTGAAGGCTCATTCCTATTGTTCATGTCATCCCTGCAACCCCACAAATTTTGAGATTTTGATTAGCATGACAGCAGGTCAGCATTGTTTTCTGACCAACCAGCAGAGTGCTAGCCACAGGGCTAATTGGTCAAATTACCTTTGTTACACTGTCTCAGTAACACTTTCTGAATTGGTAAGTGAAAGCCAGTGCTGACTTGTTAGACAGGCCTCATGCTGTGGTGGCCTTGGGTAATGTGACACCCAAGTGAGGACAACACACACCTGGATAGAGTGTCAATCACATGATCTGGAAAATCTAGCTCTAGTTACAGGACTTAAGGCATTTTTAAATCCATTCAAAAGGACAGTCAAAATGTTTACTATGTTTGACATAGTGGATTACAAGGTAGACAAGTCTAATATAGAGTACATCTTATATGGATATGTCTAATAAAACTGTTTTGAATTAATGGCTCATATGACCTCAACGACAGCAGTGTTTGTGTTGTTAAGACGACAACGAAGAACTTAATGATGGAGGAGAGACTTTTGGTTATCCAGAGCTGTATTACTTTACAAATTTTGAATATCACAATTTTATTAAATATTCAACTTATAACATCATTATGACATCACTCCCGCACAATACAGGTCAGCTGATTCAATCGTTTCCTAGTGACATAAAAAAGCGCACCATGCTTCTTTTTTCTTGTCAACAAAAAGGCAGTGTGGAGCGGCACGCATTTTTGTAACAGAAAGGTGCATTCGGTGTGATCGTCCTCTGAAGTGCAAAATATTTGTTAACTGGCAGTCTGGTAACACGTGCAACCACACGTGCCTACAGATGTATTTTGCCAAAAAAGCAAATTGAGATTTGAAAATAGACGAGTTGAAACAAACCAACGCTGATGCTAATTGCCTCTGTCCTCGATCTGCGTCATAAACTCAACAAAAAAGCTATTGATGATTTAGTGTACAACCAACATACCAAGCTTTTTCCATTTGCAAAACTACAGTTATTAATAGTTTTTATAAAATATCAATGGTTAAAATGGCCTACATAACCTACGAATCAAACAAATCCAAAGTTTTTCATAATTTTTGCATAATGATAACTCCGCACCACACAGAGGATTCAATTTCATAGCTTATAAAACATGTTAATGCAATATCATTCATTCATTTTCATTTTGGCTTAGTCCCTTTATTAATGTGGGGTTGCCACAGTGGAATGAACCGCCAACTTAACCAGTACATGTTTCACACAGCGGATGCCCTTCCAGCCACAACCCATCTCTGGGAAACATCCACACACACTCATTTACACACATACACTACGGACAATTTAGCCTACCCAATTCACCTGCAGCGCATGTCTTTGGACTGTAGGAGAAACCGAAGCACCCGGAGGAAACCCACGCGAATGCAGGGAGAACATGCAAACTTGACAACTGACCCAGCCAAGGCTCGAACCAGCGACCTTCTAGCTGTGAGGCGACAGCACTACCTACTGCGCCACTGCATCACCCCATGCAATATCATATGTACAACAAAAGTTTTATATGCTGTAGTAGCCTACACTTTACAAAAAGTCAACACACATACACACACACACACACACACACACACACACACACACACACACACACACATATATATATAGTGAGACACACAAGCATAAGGTAAAATGAGATGCTTAAGATATAATCTTTAATGAATTATATTAGAAATGTTGACAGAGGCTTAATAAGAATTGAAGTGGATCATTACTTAAATGCATAGTGGAGCGATCGATTTAAGGTAGCCTGCTATTTTTATTTGACAGAAAAAAAATTTTGATAAGAAAAGTACACCGGTTCTTAAAAAGGATTTAGTCAGTGTTTTCGTTTTGTAATCCAAATTTGTAATTTAAGTAAAAAATATCTAGGGCAGAACTGTTTATTTTATTCTTTTTATTTATTTTTTCTTTATTTCTAAGCTGTTGGAAACACTGCAGGTGCGTGAAGATGCTCTGTTGTTAATATTTTTGCATGTTAAAATAAATCAGTATTTTATAATGCAATATTTAACATCCCAGACACAAAATAGACATGTAATTTATTTTTTTTAAATTGAATAATGATTTATTATTATTATGACGAAATGAGCATACCCAGTATGCATGTTTCCCATTGATGGGTTGCAGCTGAAAAGGTATCTGCTGCATAAAACATATACCAGATAAGTTGGCAGTTCATTCCGCTGTGGCGACCCCAGATTAATAAAGGGACTAAGTCAAAAAAGAAAAAGAATTAATTAATTATTGATAAGAACAAATTATTTTGAAACTAGTAAAGTTTCTGTCCATCAAAACAACTGCTTACACCACTCAGCCACACAAGTCTGTGAGCCACCATTGTATAATTTTACTGATTTTGCACAGCTTACAAAGAATATGACTTGAAATCAGTCATAAAATAAAGAAAAAGAAAAAAAACGCTTTCTAACAATCTTTATGAAAAATTCTTCCTTTTAATGAATGTCTCATAAGCAGGTGACTAATGGTCACGTTAAACATTAAACTTTTACGGTTTACACAACCATGACTCTATGCTAATGCATCAGAATTAGCATGACAATGAGCTATTTCACAAAAGAAACAATTAGCAGCCATTTCAATTTAGCACTCTCTCAGTCTAATGCTTTCAATGATGCGTTCGACTGATTGGAGGAGAGGGTCAAACGCAAATGAGCCCTTCTCTCTCATTGGCTGCACTGCACTGAGATCTCTCATCTCTTAATTTGGCTTTTAATACTATTAGCCTCCGTAATCACCGCAATTGGCTTTAAAGTTCCAGTCACGCTGTGTGTTTGTTGGTGTGGGGAATAATTAATTATGAGTAGTCCCACCAGGCCCTCTGAACTCATCCGCCCTGCTTAAACCGACTGATTAACAGACTGTAGGCAGCAATGGCAGAGTGCTCAATCTGCTGCTAATGTATAAAAGATAAAACCGCCAGCGTTGATGGCGAGATAGCAAAAGAAATCCAACCACCAACCTCCTAGAGTGTGTCTACTGGTTCCCATGATTGGTATTTTTCACTCATCACAATACGTGCTAACTCCTAGGTCTTCAGAGCAGACCCATGTGGATGATGGTTGTTCACAGATGAAGACCAGGAGGAAAAGATGGGCTCCTTCTGATGCCCATTATGATGTGTATACAGAAACGTTAAGCCCTGGCTTTAACAATGCATCTGGCAAAAACTAAATAGAGCCCCCTGTTTGTAGTCGAGAGATGCTGAATGTGTAAGTGAATGGATAATGAAACATTTGTGGTGGTTTAGAAGCTGAATAGAGTTTAATAGGATGTAGCAGCATTCTGATGCCATCCTGCCATGCACCAGACGCCTACAACTGAAGAAGCTCCGATTCAGGAAACATCTGTGTCATTTAATGGTTGCATTTAAAGCCTATCCACTCTGAACAGCAGCTCAAGTGATAATAAGAAATCCATTGAGTGCTGCTTTTACTGGCCATTGTGTGGAGGGGCAGAGTCACAGTGACAGATAGACTCACAATCCACAGACATTTACCAGCGGATTTATTAAGAAGAAGAGTGTGCTGGCCGTAAAAGTCTCATGAAGAAATGTGCAGATGCATAAGTCCAGCATGAATGCTGTACAGAAACTGGTAATTGAAATCAAAATATTTACTGACAGGAAGGGGTTTAATCCCTTGTTCAAAAAATACAAGGCAGCATGGTGAGCAGGACGTCAGTAAAATGAAGTTTCCCTCACCTGCACTAATGAGAACAGTCAGCAGGGGTCATTAGCAGGAATCATGCAGCTCCATGACTAATATCTTTCCACAGCTGTGTTCAGTCCACAACTCTCCTCTTCAGGAGGACTAACCTCAATGTGTGTCATAAATGATGTTTCTTTACAGCTGAACTTAAAAGAAATATGTTTCTAAATAAGGCAGATTTATTAAACCTAACCATACTTACAGTGGGTACAGAAAATATTCAGACCCCTTTAAATTTTTCACTGTTTGTATATTGCAGCCATTTGCAAAAATTGAAATGTGATGTTGTTTTTCCCCCAAACATATCACTTAGAATTAAGAACAAAAAGCTATATTGGAGAAAAAGCTATATATACACCATCTTGGAGTCCTTCAGGTGTTTTTTTAAGCAAATTCCATGTGGGCTTTTATGTGTCAAGCCACTCTGCCTTAAAGCCCGGACTGGTGGAGGTCTGCAGTGATGGTTGACTTTTGGTAACTTTCTCCCATCTCCCGACTGCATCTCTGGAGCTCAGCCACACCAAGCCCTTCTCCCCAAGAGCTCAGTTTGGCCAGACGGCCAGCTCGATCAAAAGTTCTCGACATTCCAAACAACTTCCATTTAAGGATTATAGAGGCCACTGTGCTCTTAGGAACCCTACGTGCAACAGATTCTTTTTGTAAACCTGGCAAGATCTGTGCCTTGCCACGATTCTGTCTCTGAGCTCTTCAGGCAGTTCCTTTGACATCATAACTCTCATTTGCTCTGAAATGCACTGTGAGCTGTAAGGTCTTAAATAGACAGGTGCGTGGTTTTTCTAATCAAGTCCAATCAGCATAATAAAACACAGATGGACTCAAATGAAGGTGTAGAACCATTTTAGGGATGATCGGAAAAAATGGACAGTGGACAGCAGCTGAGTTAAATATATGAGTGTCACAACAAAAGGTCTGAATAGGACCATGTCATATTTCAGTTTTTCTTTTTTAATAAAGCTGCAAAAATGTCAACAATTTTAGGTTTTCTGTCACTATGGGGTGCTGTGGGTAGATTAATCAGGGAGAATTTGCTGATTTTAGCAAATGGCTGCAATATAAAAAGAGTAAAAAATTTAAGGAGGTCTGAATACTTTCCGTACCCACTGCATATAAGTGTTTGTGTAAATGTAAGATATTTACATTTTTCACAGAAATAAGAGTGGCACTTGTTTATACAAAACAATGGCATGGTGGTTGTTGAGTGTTGCTAGGGTGTTTTTGGACACTAGGGTTGTAACGGTATGAATTTTTTACGGTATGATAATCGTCTAAAACAATACCACGGTTTGACGGTTTCACGGTATACGGTATGTTACAAATGTTACAAAATAATAGAACAGTGAAGCAAATTTGACTTTTTCCAAATAATATATTTTCAGTTACTATAAACAACACCACTTACAATGAACAAATAAAAAAATAAAAATAAATAAAAATAAAAAAATAAAATAAATAGTTACATAACGAAACTAGATTCAATATGGAACATCCTTAGGTTTTATGTGCCAGCATGGATATGGTTGTCTGTAGATATGGATTTGGATATGGTTGTCTGCAATGCAGACAAACAGCTGCATCTTCATTTGCGTCTTTTGAAAACAGCAAGAGCAGCAGTTCGTCTTTGCTGTGTCACTGTTTTGTCATGTTTCTGTGCTGGTGTGCATGTAAAAGTACTTAGTATGAGAATTATTTCATGCAAAACTTTTTTTTTGCGTTTTATTTAGCCGTGCATAAATGTATGCCTATCTCTCATTCCGTGTTGTTCAAAAAGCTCGTTGTTGGTCTACAAACAAAAGCGAAACCTATGCTTATTGGTTGTGATATAGAGAGTTTGAACCAATCTGGGCATGGAGGAGGGTCAATGCATCAATGTATCATGTCTGGTTTGTCCGGAGACACAGTGACGAGCGTTTCTTTGTCAAATCAGCGTTGTCAAATTTTGATGACGTAACCGCACTGATTCCGGAGCCTCTGAAAGTCCGCGAATGTTATGTTATGATACAGCACTGGAAAGCTGAGATTCTCTTCTTTATGCCAATCTTTGAATTGTATGAATCGGATCAGCGGATCAAAAGTTATTAAACATTTAAGAGCAATACTTATTTTTAGCCGCGGGCGGCTGTCTTGGTCTTTAAGGGTTAAAACTGTTGATATGCAATTGTTCATGGTATGATAATCGTGCACGTTCAAATCATGGTAGATCGTCATACCGGTATATTGTTACAACCCTATTGGACACTGCTATGATTGTCTACAATTCTTCACTAGGACAGTAAAACACCTTACAGAGCAAAACAGATTTCAAGGAAAGATTATTTTCTGAATATATTCCTGTTTTGATCAAAGCTGAATTTTCAGTAGCTACATGATCCTTTGATGAATACAAAAAGGGGGAAAGGTGTTTTTGGTGAGAATGTTGATGGACTGATTAAGATGTACACTGACAACACACTTGAAATTACTTTGGATAAAAGCATCTGCCAACATGCATAAATGTAAAAAGGAAAACCGTTAGTGGATAGATGAGCAACTGGCATAACACTGTTCTGCGCAGCAGCCTTAAACCATAAAATGAGTAAGTCAAAAAACTGACTTCATTATTGCATTTAATGAACCAATTTCTTTCCAAAAACATTATCTTTCAGACACAAATTTTAAAGCACAAAACAAGCTAGACAAATTATGCTCCAACATTTGATATCTAGGATGAAGGGTTTTGAAAGCCTTATAAACCAAAGCATCTGCATTGGGACCTTACATTTTGATGTATTTCAGCATAATGTAGTTAACGCACTTTGTGGCATATATCCAGAGGTCATTATGTCATCACCCTAGCGCTTTCAGAAAATCAATCAGCCTCGGACTGTTTACAATAGATCACTTCACTAAATCCCCTTATCCAGATGAAGAATTCCTCCATTTGGCATTTCTACTGTTTGTGGAATGCACCACAGGAATGAGCGAGTGCTGCGGTTGCAGAGGTCTGGGGGAGGCTGAGGGGCAAAGTCCTGATGAAAACCATACCTCACTCACACAACTCCATTATGAACAACGCAAAGCCTGTGCTTTTACTGTAAGTGGTTGTGTTTTATGCTAATTTGACCTGCATGTTTTTAGATGGTTGGAGTTGGCTTTTAATCCGGGTAGGTGAAAGGTGTTTGATCAGTACATAGATGGATGACCTCTGTTCACCTGCCTGATCAAATCCAGCCAGACTAAACACCATTAGTAGACAGACAGTAAATCACCAACTCAAGCCATACATGAAAAGATTAAGCACCCCCTTGCTTTATTAAATGCTTAAATGTCACATTATGTTACATTATTAACATATTATGTTCAATTCTTAAATAGAAAATTATACTGAAGACACGATCCAAACATAGAAATGTAGGATATAAGCAGCACAAATAAATATACGATATCAACCAACACCAATAAATAAAGAAAACAACCTTCAAATATCAGCTCATATTGACCTTATTCTGCAAAGTAAAACTTCCAATATATTTTTCTTTAATAATAAAAAAAGGTTTGCAAAAACAAGGCTCATAAAGAGAAGGCATAGGCCGTTATAAAATTCTGACGATATGATAACCAAAATTAAAATTATCACTGTTTCACTGTATTAGTATTGTGATTACTGCTCCAAAATAAGTTGTTTTTAGGGTGCGTTCACACCTGTAGATCGATTGTTTTGTTCTGAAACAGGAATTAAAATTGTTACATTGTTACACTTTGCTCTTGATGCAGTTCGCTTTCACACAACAAAGTTTCTAAACGGACCAAAATAGCTAAAACAAGCCACATGCATATAAACTATTGGTCAGAGTTTCGCTCAGCTGTCATTCGTCCTTATTTTAATTTATGGCAATGAGCTAAAAGACATTATAAGCGAAAAGCTGTGCTTTAATGCTGAATGGTGACACCCACAGACATTGTTGCCAAATATAAATCAGAGGTAAGACTTTCTCATACATAGCCTTGGCTAGAATTATGCATTATAGGCTTTACATTTTAGAGAGAAATAACAGATAAAACAAGACTGCAGTTCTGTCAATTTTCCTGACTGATAAACAGCACTCTGTAATATTTTCACCATGCTTCCACTTTCACATTTCTTTCACAGTTCTTTCACACACTAAAGTTCGTTTCAATCAAGTCCACCTCATCAGGCGATCTCGGACCAATTTTTGTGGTGTGGATCCGAATGCGATTGCTGGATTCACATATGCCAAACAAACCGCGCTAACTGGTGAAACATGGCAGGTTCTAAAACAGAAGTCTAGGTGTGAAAGCACCCTTAAATGTCTGGGGAATAAACAACAACTTTCTAGCCCCATTGAGAAACATTTAAGAAACTTTTCAAATATTTTGGTCAAGTAGATTTTGATGGGGAAGTTCCTTTTCTGCTGGGTGTACTGTTGCCCTAAACAATGAAATAAAATAGTTGTAACCAACAACAACAACAAAAAAAACCTTAGGAATGGTATAACAGAAAAATATTGGTGGTTTTAAATCCTTAATTTTCTAAATCTCTGTATACCTTGAAACTGGTTATGGTCCCATGCATAATAACAAGCATGTTTTACTCTATATTTGCTAATCCTTCAGGTGACTATTTCATTCATGCCGACTCTACCTAAATAGGCAAACAATGAAATGGTAAAGACTGCTTGCCAAAGTGATGCACTAAGACGTGCAATACAGTTTATCCCATTCATAGTAATGCAAATGAACCATCCATGTAAAGTGTTCAGCATATATAAGTACACCCCTCACAAATCTTTTGAATTGATACATTTAATAGGAAGCTATACAATATTTTGTTTGTGCATATGCATTAGATTAGTCAGTCAATCTGGAGATTATCTAACAAAATAAATTACACCCAAATTTATAATTTTATAGAAAAATATTTTGAATATAAATTAAAAAAAGAGTAAAAAAAATCATTGAAAATTTGTAAGTTGTATTTTTTTATTTAATTTAATTATTTTATCTTTTAATTTCGAAATAAGTTTGGTGACTAAAATCTTGTTTTAATAAATGTGTCTGTTTAATAAATCTGGTTTGCTTAAGTGCACCAAAATACATATATATTCACTGAGAAATGGATAAAAAGATTAATTTTCAAAGTGGGGTGTACTCAATTATGCTGAGCACTGTACATCTAAAGCATTAGCAAATGACCACTGAAATTTTAACAATAAAACATAAATCTAAGACAACCAATACATTTATATTTGATTTCTGTTGATTTTAGAAACCAAACCAGACGGACAAAAAAAAAAAAAAAAAAAAAAAAAACACGAATCTAGAGAATAAAAGAACCCTTGACATCTCCCCATCTACACACCCTGTCTCTCTCTCTCTCTCTCTCTCTCTCTCTCTCTCTCTCGCTCTCACACACTCATGCATGCACAAACAACACACACTAGTTCTTTGCAGCACTTTATTTGGCAAATCGCCTGGTGGCTTGAGTGTTTCATTTTTTCCTGTGTATAGGTCTGGGCAGATGTCCAGAAAGGCCTCGGCACAAAGAGGCCGAGACAGGGAGAGAGCAGAGCAAAATATACTAAGGAAAAAGAGACAGGATTGTGGAGACCAAGCCTCCAAAACTTCCCTTTTCCCTCAACCCTCTTCCCTCCAAAATCTGCAAATGATTGATATGATCCTAACACGGCTGCCTTGTCTTTGAAACAACGCTACACCCTCCTTTCTGCCCCAGTAAACCCTGGTCCTGCCCTCGCACCCCCTCCACTATCCCCTTTTTTCAGCAGCGGACCACCCTACCCTGTGGGAACAACGCTGGGGAAGAGATGTCCCCCTCCTTCTCTCCTAGATGGGACCCCCTTGGGTTCCATTGAGAGCGGAGCAGCCCTCTCTGATCTGGCTTGCTTTGTGTGACAGGCTGACAGGTCCAGAGCAAACAAACAAAATGAATACTAACACCCCTTTGTGTTCGCTTCCCAATGAGCGGCACTTAAGGATCGGGGGGTGGTGGTGGTAAGTGCAGCCTCGGGACTGATGACAAAAGAAGGAGGGGGATAAGAAACCCTGGACCCTGATACCGCATAGAGGAAAATCCCCCTACCCCCGTTCACCACAAGAATAAAGAACTCCATTTACTGGGCCCGTGGACCATGGCGTCTCAAGGTGCGTCTGGCCTGATGTGTGTCACAGGCTGGTCAGTGGTGGGCCAATAGTCTGTCCCATCCACACATTCACAGCCCCTCTATTCATGACCTCTCGAGTGGCGCGCTCTCATTCAAGTGCTGGGAACAAGATTAAGACATTACACGGCTCAGGGCTTGAACTGGGTGATAAGTTTATTTTGAAGCTCATCTTGACAACTTCAGCTGATCCTTGAGCCCAACCATCACTAAAAAGCAAGAAACACATCATTGTTCATCAGTATGCCCAACACTGTAGCTGCCTAAAACACAAACACTTCCCGAAATGAGACACATTCGCACTAGGCATCAAAACCCCCTTTTGAAATCGACTACATTATTGGTGAAAGAAATGCATATAATGAAACATTACATTTCTTTTGTGTGTGAAATTACCTCAATTTTCCAGCAATAATGCGGGTAATAATATGTTCGGCCGCTGCTGGCTCATTTCACCTGGGTCTTAAATGGTTTTGCATTTAAATGACTCTAGCAGATGTTCTCAGACAAGTTACCACTGCCAAGACCCTGACAGACAACTGGCTCCAATAAAATCAATTTTTGTGGGAAAATAAGAGCAAGAAGATGCCTTTGTTTTAATGGTGGAGTCTGTGTCTTGAGATCAAGCAAGCTAATAATTTGAACAAAATGTACAACATTGAACTGCTGTGTTCCAAGTACCAAGAACATAAAAATGACTCACTAATTTAGAAGTGTGCATAATTGAAATATATGGACGTTCAATAGTGTTTGTTAAATAACATATCAATATAATTCAATCACTTTGCTTTGGCTTATTCCATGTTTTATCAGGGTTTGCCACAGTGGAATGAACCCCCAATTTTATGTTTTACACAGCAGATGCTTCCAGCCTTAATCCAGCACTATAAGTACAACTCTCATCAGCAGGTGGCAACAAGTCTTAATGCACGATTCACTAAATCAATAAGAAACTTTGAATAGTTCTGAATAGTTTGAATAATTACTGACTTAATTGAGTAATTCTACAACAGATTCATTCAGGAATTAAACAACACTGCCGTCAGTGCAGTCAAAACAGAATAAACTAAATAAAAAGAATAAAATAAATAGTCCTGCCCTCAAAAATTTTCACAGAAATTACAAATTTAGATTACAAAAAACTAAAACACTGTCTGAATCTGTTTTTAGGAACCGACATAGGCTGTTTGTCCATTCATGTGTTTTTCTTCCGTCAAACAAAAATATTAGGCTACTTCAAATCGACTGCTCTATGGAAAATATGCATTTAATTAACACTCCGCTGTTGAAAAAGTAAATTTATGAAAAAAGAATTAAAAGGAATAAAATATTACAAAAAAATCTTTTCTACATAAATAAAAACACTTTTTTCATGCTTTCTTCTTCACGGGGGGCTTTTCCAGTTTATTCATGACAATTTGCTTTTGTAAAATGTTATTATTAGTAGTAGTATTATTTATTATATGCAGATTTATATTTGTTTTATTAAAAGCAAGCTTAGATTTGTCCACCTGTCATGTCTTGGACCATATGGGGCATAGCATGTGTATTTGGATATAACTATATCACAAATCTTTGCGCTTAACAAACTAAATTAATTATGTAGGCTAATGGATGTGAAAAAAAAGACAAAGTACAGAATGAGGAGGCTCATTCTCTCATTCTCACGCTGCTCTGTTTAACTGTTTTCTCTCTAGTGAAGCGAAAGTTTTTCCACTTACAAAGTCAGTCATGTAAATAGCAAATGTGCTATGGCGTGATGGAACTGACTCTTAAAGGGAATGGGAGATAAGACTCTAATTGATTTATTCTCAAAACACACCTATAACTCATTAAGAGAATAAGCTCAACCCTGTTAGACCATGAGCTACGGCGCAAAGTGGATTTTTCCTTCCTTAAAATAGCAAAGGTGGATTTTGACACGCCCTGAATGCTTTTGCACCTTGCGCTTTAGACTTTGCACCAAGATCGTCAAAATAGAGCCATATGTCTCAATTATGTCTATGACTTATTTCCTGTTTTACTCTCAGTTTATGTTCGTCCGCTGCGTGTAATAAAAGACAATGACAACGAACCTTAAGGCTCAAATGTTGACTTTTTGTAAAGTTTAGGCTACTACACAGCATATAACAATTTTGTTGTTTACATATGATATTGTATTAATTTGCATGCATGTTTTATAAGCTGTAAAATGAAAGCCTCAGTTTGGTGCAGAGTTTTTTATTATGCAAAAATCAAGAAATTTTTTTGATTTTTTGATTGGTAGATTAAGCTATGAAGGCTATTTTAAAAAATGCATATTATATAAGAATTATTAATAACTGTAATTTTCCAATTGGAAAAAAAGGTTGGTTTATTGGTTGTAGCCTACACTAAATCATCAATGGCCTATTTATTAAGTTTATGACGCGGTTCCAGGCAGCACAGAGACAATCAGCATCAGCGCTGGTTTGTGTCAATTCGTCTGTGCCAAACTGTGACCAGAAATTTCCTTTTTTCATTTTGTTCCTTTGGCAAAATCTACTGCAGGCATGTGTGGTTGCATTAGTTACTGTCCTGTGAGTTATCAAATATCTGTTGCATATTTAGGAGTCAATCACAGCGAACACACTTTTACAATCCAAAAACGCAGGGTGCAAAAACTGCCTTTTATATTGACAAAAAAAAAAAAAGTGTAGTGCTCTTTTGTATGTCACTAGAAAGCGACTGCGAACTTAAAACAGCGACCACTAGTCTCTCCTCCATCATTAACAGTTTTCTGTAGTTGTCTTGACAACACAAACACTGTTGTCACCTCAAAGGAAACCCTGCCTCTGCTTTCATTGGATTGAAGAATTAAAAGATGTAACTTAAGGTAACATGCTTTTTTCCACATAAAAATATAAAAAAATAATACATTTTTATTGATTAAATAGATACCATTAATTGGATACGAACACACCCTTTTGGTTAACGGTTAATCGGTTATTTTGAGCATCCCTTCTCACATTAACTTTTCTTAACAAAAAATTTACAAAAACATTAACAAACACTTTAACGTTAACACATTAACAAAAACAGTTTGATATGCTGCTTGGTGTTGCAAACTGATATTTTCGTATCATTTTATTTTTATTTTTATGTATAGTTATAAATATACTGTTTGCAAAGCAAGTAGTTTTACTGTTTTATTGTTTTTATTCTTAGTTTTACACTCTTACCATTGGTGGTGCAAATGCAAAATATCTCTGAAATTCTGAATTGGGAAGGCAGCGCTCATTATATGTTTTAGGTATTGTCGAAAAAAGTGGATTTGGATGAAGGATTCATGTGGTAAGGAAATATCCTGAAATGCTTAAAAAGTTTCACACAAATGAGCACTGAAGGATATGCATTTCTTAAAAGTCTTTTAACCACAACCCATTAAGCCCCAAAGGCAGGACGTAAAAGGGCCAGGCAGCCATTTTAAGAAAAGGAAATGATTCGAGGTCTGTGAGATTCTGGGTTATTTCAGTTTGTGGAAATGCTTCAGGCACCAAAATGTCAGAGTGAAAAAAAACAAACGCACAGACTTGATGGAATGTGTTCTTCACCACAAGCCAAACACAGTGTAATTAACACAACGTGATTGCAGAAGTATCATAGGGAGCAATTTAAAGCTACCGTCTTTTTTTTTCACGCACCGCCCCTGTGGGATCACTTTACTCCAGTGAGAGCATAATAAGAACATCAGTTTCTGGAGGTGAGATTCTTTTCAATCAAAAAAGGTACTTTACAGAATCTAGGCTAAAGAAATCCATCTCTAGGCAAACTATCTATTTAAGAGGGTTGCATCTGGTCTCACAGCAGGAAGGTAGTTACTTCTGAGCAAATGTGCCAGCGTTATAAAACAGCAGGCCTGGTTCATTGAAAAACAGTTACCTGCATATCTACAAAACTAAGCCACTGACTTTCATTTTGTTTAGCCAGTACTGGAGTTTGGTTTTAAACTTAAAAACAGTGTCGATAGCCATTGACTTGCATTGTTAAACCACCACGGGCCATAGTTTAAGCAACAAAAAATCTTTTTAATGCTGTGTTGAAGGAAAAAAATCATCTATATCTTAAATAGTCTGATAAAAAGAAAATGAACAGTTAATGGCACTTTTACACTGCATGGTATGGCATAGTTACTTTTGGGGTGGAGTACACTACCTGTTACTTTTTGACTGATTTTACCATTACCAACATATGATGTGTGAACACTGCAGACCACTGATTGGCCAGAGAGAATCATCACTTCCCATGTCACTGGATTTGATACATGAGACACCAAACCTGCTAGATTAAGCTGTCAGCAACAGCCGCTGTGGGACTATTTTAATTCATGACCGTTGCATGCATCGTAATATTGGTGACTCATGATCAGAAGACAAGGTACAAATGTACTTCCTTTGTGAAAAATCTGTCCATGTATTTATAATCAAGTGAGACAAAGTGTAAGAGAAGAGAAGAAAATGCTTCCAAACATCTTTACAGTTGGTTTATGAGCCCAAAACCTACATGCATGAGCAAAGAAATGTACAAAAGGAAATAAAATGTTACTTAAAAACTTTACAAATGGATTAAAATGCATTTAAATGCAGCAAAATAGACTACAGAAGCAACTTGAAGCTGAAAGCGTGAGTATGTGGTAAAGCTTAGATAGGATACAGCTGCAAATTTGCACATCAATATAGCATCATTTTTATGACACTGTATAATAATAATTAATATTTTTACAGTACGGATGGGTTTTAGAGTTGGGGTGGGGGTAGAGGTAAAAACAATTAATGAATTGGGTAATTTAATAAATAACATAAACAATGCTCTATACAACCACTGTTTTTACATTACTGTGATGGTTGGGTTTAGGGTTGAAGAAGGAGAAGAAGTTAATAAAATACCATTAATGGGAAATTTAATAAATAATATAAATAAATCACAAGCGAAACCGCAATCGTATCTTATCTAGCCACAACCAGAGTATACCTGCGGTCTGGAGTTATTACAAAATTGATGACGACAACATTGCCATAGCAAACTGTGAAATATGTACACTTGAGATTGAAAGACATGAAGAATTTGTTATTTATTACCTGATTGCTCAAGCTAACTCACAGAAGTGCTCTGTTTGTTAACAGAGTTGTTGAATGTTAAAATAAGGTGAATTAAAAAAAAAAATAAGTAAAGTAAAAAAATGTACTTTTTGAAAAGGTACAGCCCAAACCATGACTTTTGTACCTTTATTTCTTAGTGTCAATTGAAATCATATCATA
Source organism: Danio rerio (assembly GCF_052040795.2). Lineage (NCBI taxonomy): Eukaryota > Metazoa > Chordata > Actinopteri > Cypriniformes > Danionidae > Danio > Danio rerio. The sequence goes on along the minus strand of NC_141025.1, from coordinate 57,185,161 downwards.
AACAGGTGGCTGAGAAGTGGATCCAGTGAAAGCTGTGAGAGATGAGGTGGCTTAATGTCATGTTAGAAGAGTGGCGTTAAACTGTAATGACATGTCCCACCCACTCTGAAGTAATACCGCAAAGAAAAAGCAAACAAACCAAGCCATCCCAAACCATACAGAGCTGTGCTGAGCAGAGTCATATTATACAGTGTAAAAATTCCACTGGACATTTAACTTTTCAAACCGCAACAACACATACAACAGCCAACAAAACAGACCAAACCTTGTGCTTTTAGATTTAAGTGACTCATCAAGACAGAAAATAAATGAATCGGAAATTCAAGAATTTCTAGAAAAGCTGATGAAGGTTGGCATTGGATTTTTAATATGTCACTTTCCTTGCCTTCAATTCAGTGATGCATTTCATTAGTGCTCAATGAAAAATCCAGACACAATACTAAGAGTGCTGTACACCTTCAGCCCGAGCAGGAAGAATGGAGAAAACTGGGCCACAATAGCTTAACCCAGTAAAAAGGATTGCTTAGTTTCAATCCTTGAGTTACTTAACAATGGTTGCTTTGTGACAGTGAGCACTTGGCTCCCAGGCAGCTGTTTTTCCACTTGATATCGATCTAATCCAAAAAAAGAAAACCAAAAAAAGCACCTGTGCACTGGAATACAGGACAAGAGGACAAACTGCAAAGCAAATCGAAGAATGATTCAGCCTCCGCGAAATACATTTACGCAGGTACAAATGATCTGAATGGAAAGTATCACATAGTGATAAAATCAATGACCAGAACTTCTCAATAGAGCATTAATGTATGAGCAGATCGATGCTAAAGCTGCACAGTCATGGTTTAAGTGCCTTCAAATGATGACCCACGGCCCAACTGCTCATCACATTTCATAATCTCGTTTCCACAGAATGAATGAATGCTAGCTGACATGGAGAGGAAATAACCTTGGAAAAGTAGTAATGACAGATGACGGTACATCAGACTTGACAAGATAATGCATTTTCGTCTCACGTAGCTCAACATTTAACTCAACAGTATAAGGTCAGGTCCATTTGCCGGGGCACCACTAGGGAACCATTGTCTTTTGGAGCCAAAAGATGTTTTACTTGCCAAATGACAGAATATCTTCATAAGGAAGATTGTTCAGAAGTACTTTAGTTCAATGAGTACACGGCGTACTTTTAAAAGTTGATTCAAGTCTGACTCAAAGTGCTAAGTTATAAGTTTGAAGCTGAAGCTTTGTGAATCTTTATGAATCACTATGAAAGAAGTGGTGAAAAGCACCAGTACATAAGAGTTAACTGTTCAATCATTAATCAAAAACCATAACCTGTGCTGCAATCTGTATTTAAAGGGAACTGATGTTGCAAAGATTTCCTGTCTGTCATCTAAATAGCAACTACACTTTAAATTATACCTGTAAAGATTTATTTGGGTCATCTTTGCAGACTAATCTTCCTTTTTACTCAACAAGAGTTTATTAATCCCACATGTAAATAAATCCATCAAATTTCTTTTAGTTTTCCCAGCTGTTTAGAGGTAAGATTATCTAAGACAGTCAAAAGAAAAGAATCTAAGAAATGCCTAAATGTTTGCACAATTGTCCAAAACAACCTGTATGGAGACAAACTAGCTGGTTTGACGGCTGACTAGCTTTGTATTTCTAATTGAGTAGAACATGTAAATGAACACTGTGTACTCTTTCTCTGTTACCTGCACAGAGATATCTGTTCATGTGTCAGCATAAATCTAGATGATAAGCCAAATGTGTCATTTTGAGTAACTTGGGAGATGTAAAACATCTACAGGGCTTTTCTAAAATGTGATCAAATTCTTCTTCTTTTCTGTTTGCAGAAAGTTGGATAAGCATGTGCTAAAATTAAGTGAATTGTAGGTGCACCTAGGGCTGCAAGATTCTGGCTAAAATGAGACTCATGATTTTTTTTTGGTCAAAATCAAGATCACGATTTTCTCTCGATTCTGTAGATGTAAAATAAAGGTTTATATGAGTAGGCTATTATTACTCAAACATATAGTAAAAAAAGACTATGTGTACATCTACTGTTGGTAAAAATGCTAAATTGCGATGGTGGACTTGAATAGACTTTAAATATGTCCTGGTTGTTATTAATAAATAAAGTGATGACATTAGATTAAAACTTTGCACAATTCTAAAGTTAAATTATTATGTTTGAGACATATGCTTGTCATTCGTCATTGAGAACATTATTAGAACTTTCTTTTTCACTGGTAAAATCAGACATTTGTCAATATCAGACTCCATCTTGCATTATATTCAACATTACTTTCCTACGCAACAATATGAAAGAACACCATGAAAGAAAAAAACATCAAATGCTAGTCATAATCATAACTCTAAAAAAGTGCGATATGATCATATAAATGATTTGCAGCCAGTTTTATTTTCACTTTCGAGTGCGGCTCATGGCTGCCATCACTGTGAAAAAAACAAAACACATACACACATTCAAAACATACTTCCCATGTGGTTCTCGAACGATTGCTCTGTGAAACAGACTGAACCGTATTTACAGCTTTATTATTATGTAGGTTCTGTTCACTAAAGAAGGCATCATTGGCAGGCACGCAAACATCCTCTCAGTAGTAAACAAACAGCTCACAGTCAGCTTGTATGTAATTACTCAGCCACAAATACATCATTACATGAAGACAGAAATTATATTTTAGGGTGAATTATACTTTAGAAATACAGTATGTGACACTTTTAACAACATTTGCAGGTGTCCATGTTGCTGTGAAGACTTGTGCATCCGCCTTTACGCTTCCCTCCTGACCATGAAAATATAATTGGCTGAATCGTAGAAAAGCTGAATTAAGATTGTGTGCAGGATCAAATTGAGATCTTTTTTTTTTTTTTACAATTAATCGCGCAGCCCTAGTTTCAGAATTGCTTTCAACCTTCTGCTACAAAACCAGACATATTTTATTTAACACCATTTTGTCAGTGAATTACCCCTGTGGTTAAAGTATAAAAAAGAACATTTATCTCTAGTGTAACACACACAGCACTTCTTGAAGACATCTGGCTTGCTACCTTGCTCCCGAAGAGATACATTTTCATTTTACTAACCTTTTATCACATCCAGACACTTACTCTTCCTTAGTAACAATCATAATGCCATGCTGGCATATTGGTCACTTTGTGGATAACTAAAAGAAAGCCGGAAGTTGCACAACACCGGCCTATCAGCCAATCAGATCAAAACTGGCACTTTAAGGCAATTCTTGTCCGTTTTGTAAGCACTAGGCATCAGACAGTCAGTGAGTGGTCTGTGGGTGTGCCGTTTCAGACTATTTTAGGCTTGACATTTGTTTAATGAGCAGGATCTTTACTTGTTTGGTGTCACTCTGATCTGAGAAAAAGAGTGTTGAAAACATTTCAATCCTCATTATAACCTTAGATATGTGTAAATTAGACTTTTTTCACAATGATACCAAATAAAAAATAGAAAATGAACAGCTACATGTTTAAAAATGTTAATTAGCACCATTTTCAGCATGCACCGAAGAAAATTAATTTAGCTACTATGTAGACATCCATTTAATACCCAGACTCACACAAGATCAGGAGAACATGCCGCTGATTTACTGTACTTTCACCTGAACACAACCACCTTCTTTCCATTAAGCACCCACACAAACACACACACACACACACACGCCTCCCCCACCAACCCAATGCTCTGAGCGTATGGGTGAAAGGTCATGCTAAAGTAGCATTCCACAGAGAGCGAGACACAGTCCTGTGAAAAGAGGAGAGGGGGAAAAGGGGTTTAGTGTCCCTAATCCCACAAGAGACTGGAGGATTTTCAAGGACACCCAAACCATTCTCGGTGAAAAGCTACGGTTAACAGCTCACCAAGAGCTCCCACGTGTGTGTGTGTGTGTGTGTGTGTGTGTGTGTGTGTGTGTGTGTGTGTGTGTGTGTGTGTGTGTGTGTGTGTGTGGTCAAACATTTTCCATCCACTGTGATAATATCATCTTCACACTGGCTGTCCATGTGCATGTTAAACGACATGAATTGATTGGGAAACCCCAGCAAGGCTCATCAGCGTGAGATACTTTGATCGCTGTGAGTCCAAGTTCACAGGCATGGCTGAAGTTTCTCATGAGCGAAGCGCGGCCCGTTGAATAAAGGGGCTCTTTCATGGCTCCGGGCTGTTTGAGAGGGCCACTGCATTGGTTTGCTCTCCCTGTTTTATCTGCACAATTAGACTGACACAGAATACTCTGAAGGGTCACTCCTGGTGTCACACTAACAAAATACCCAACACAAACACCATTCTCTGCATTTGTCCACTATGCTTTTGGCCCTTCTCAGGCCTCCAAAGTAATTGTTCATCTTTGAGGACAAATTCTGCATATTAAGTACTTCAATGAGAGTATTCATTTTCCTCCAGACCAAAGGACGGGACACCATTCAAGAGACAGAGGCTGCCTTTGTAGGCCAGTTCAAAATGTCTCATGTTTTGGTGACATATTGGGCTCTATGTACATTATGTTTTCTGTGCTAATGAGTAAATACAATGGCCAATATTGTCCTTTGGGAATAGCATGTCAGCAACAATTAGGGATGTGCAAAAGTATGTATTATCCTAACAAAGTCATTTGATTAGTCTGGTCAGTGACAAGTTTCTAATGGAGCTTTCACAAGCAATATGTTTGTTGAGATGGCAAAGGTACTTAGGTACAATTTTAAAGCTTCATTTACACAACAAGGTATTGCAGCAATATGAATGTCAAAAAATCCACTAATAACAAACAGCCAATGTGTAAAAAAAACATTTTTGTGTACATTTTTTGTGGAAAACAGTGTTATGTACATGCATGTTAACAGAAAATAGATTATTTATATATATATATATATATATATATATATATATATATATATATATATATATATATATATAAAACACTACAACACAAACTTAAACGAAGCAGGACATAAAAACAACAGCAGCCATGTTTTCATTTAAAGATTTGACTTGCGTGCAAAATTGGAATATCGCTATACATAAATTTATAACGGAAGTTATAAGCAAAACAGAAAAAAAAAGGAAAAGAAAAAAAGGCCACTTTCTGTTAAACTGGCACCAAATATCAAAACAAAAAATAAAATGGAATTTGCAGCATTAGTAGAAGCCGCTGTAGACATATTTTCTTATATAATAAATTACTTGCACCTCAGAAGACGAAATACAATGAATCTTGGAGGTAATAGTAAACCACTTTAATGAACGACTGTGAGATTGTAAAAGATTTTAGAAAAGGGCTGGGCCAATAAAATGGTATGGGCATTTGTTGACCGAACACCGTTGTCAATAATGATTAAAAAGGTGTGGTATGTAGTTTCGACATAAAGCACTATAGTTTTATTGAATTGGGTCTGATGAAAGGAAATGTCAATAAGCTTAGGGTTATTTGTAATAGAGGTGCAGGGCTTGGGCGTGCAAATAGGTAGCAACACGCACGTGGTGTGCAAGCGGCAGACACATGAAGTACTCGCATTTTCCAGGTGCACCAGTTGAAAACATCTTAACGTAACAGAGTGCAGAATGCACCGCGATTCATGAAAGTAGAATTAACCAATCAGCTACACACTTTGTGTGGAATATACACATTTCTGTAATTATGGCAGACTAATTACCTCAGACACATACAGCGCATCCAAACACTGCAGTGCTTTTTAATTCTATTCATAAATAAAACTTGTATCGGAACCACAGCAATGGATTGTCTGTTTGTCATCCTCTGAAAATGGTTGATGGTCACCTAGTTACGAGAGACACCAAGGGAGCGTGAGTGCAAAGGGCATTAAGAATTGTAATGGAAACCATATACTTACACTTTTCACCTAGTTTTACACGCAATATATGAATGAACTCTGGTTGGGTTGTGTCATTCCCACCTCAGGTCAGAATAGCGAGATTGTAAATGAAAACGAATGTCACCAGAGTGGTTTTTTTGGTTTCTTTTCTCGTGCATCCCAACCACCAGCACCCCATCTAAGAGTTTTTAGCATAGGGATAATGAAGTCATTGCACTTAACAACTTGTAATGTTTCAATAATTATTTGAATCATGATAGTTGGTTCCTTTACTTGAAAATTAAGTTTTGATTACCATAAGTTGTTTTGTTTAAAGAGTTTAAGGTTTACTGTATCATATTGACACTTCACAACTTTAGTATTGTTGGTAAATTAAAATAAAGTGTTTGAATAAATTTTTAAAATCTTAATATTCCTATATGAACTGTAAAAATATTCAATAAGTATCGATACCGAATGACATGAAACATTATATTGTGATTTTTTTTTTTTTTTTGCTGTATTACCCAGCCCTATTATAGAATGACAAAAACAACATTTCAGACATTTTACAATAAAGTTGGAAAGCTCATTTGTCCATAAATGCCATCCCATCATGCCCATTTTTATCATGACATGATCAGCTAAAACAAATTACGCACATCTTCAAAATAGATGCACTAAAATTATCTTTATTATTAATAAATATACAGCACTATGGTATTTAATTCACCACTGTATTACCATCCCACACTAGAAGTGTTCCACGATGCATCTAATGTACCTTTTCATAAGGCTAGCAATAAAATGTAATATCATTTTAATTTGTGCACACAACCTAACCTAAGATGACCTACACTGGTACAATTAATTATGAGATTTCGAGGGACTGCGAGGAGGATAAGAGAGGAAGCGAAATGAAGAGCCTCTGTGTGAAAAGGTATCTGGGTCCACTAACATGTTCGGTAGCAGGGACAGGGAGCATCTCCAACAGACAGCTGATGGGTCTGATCACATTTCACTGACAAACTCAATTGCGCATCGAGTGAGATCTAATGAAAGTCAATACGCCACATGGCCCCCGCGGCTATACTGTCCACACGCCAAGACTCGATATCACTCATTTATTCAGTATATTTCCAACAGTACCTCCGAGCAGTTTTGGGTTCCCAGGTGAAAACGAACTCCCAAAGAAAGATGTGACAATGCTTTGAGGTGTTCATTTAGTCAGCGTTAGTTGAAACAATTAACCAAAGCCTTATAATTACATGCTAACTTGACCTGGAATAAGTTTCAACTGGAAAACATTCTAGAACAAAAACATGATCACAGACAATACAGCTAAGAAGATTCATGTGCCTCTACTAAAAAGCCCACAACACTAAAATTGACTCTTTAAAAATGAGAGTGTAAACATAATCCCAAAGAACTTCATCGCTAATGCTTGTCCAGTTGTTGGGGACAAGTGATATTTGTTTGTTTTGATTTTGAAAGCTCTAAGTGAAAGGTGATGTACTGTACTACCTAACAGATTAAACCAGAGGCGTCAAACTCAGTTCCTGAAGGGCCGAAGCCCTACACAGTTTAGTTCCAAGTCTGCTTTAATACACTAACCTGTAGGTTTCAAACAAGCCTGAGGGACTCAATTAGTATCCGGTGTGTTTAATTAGGGTTGGAATTGAACTGTGCAGTGCTTCCCTCCTGGAACTGAGTTTGACACTTGTGGATTAAACTGTAAAACTAGGCAAACATCAATATTTTGAAATGAATAATTCAGATTTTAATACATTCTGTCATGTCATCATGTCATTTTTATCCACTTATCCGGGGCTAGGTTGTGGAGGCAACAGTCTTAGGACAGAAGTCTAAACTTCCCTCTCACCAGACACTTCCTTTAGATCCTCCGGGGGGATCATGTGGTGTTCCCAAGCCAGTCGAGAGACATAGTCCCTCCAGCGTGTCCTGGATCTTCCCCTGGGGCCTCCTCCCAGTGGAATATGCCTGGAACGTCTCACTATGTAGGCGCCCTGGAGGCATTCGAAACAGAGGCCAGAGCCACCTCAGCTGACTTCTCTCGATGTGAAGGAGCAGCAACTCTACTTTGAGCTCCTCCCAGGTGACAGAGCTTCTCACCCTGTCTATAAGTGTGCGCCCTGCCACCCTGCGAAGGAAACTCATTTCGGCCACTTGTTTTCAAGGTCTTGTTCTCATAGATCCCAAAGCTCATAACCATTGGTGAGAGTAGAACGTAGACTGGTAAATCGAGAGCTTTGCCTTTCAGCTCAGCTTCTTTACCACATTTCTGCGGCCGCTGCACCGATTTGTCTGTCAATCTCAGGTTCCATCCTTCCCTTATTCATGAACAAAACCCCAAGATACTTTAACTCCTCCAAGTGGAGATAAGACTTTCCTCCAACCTGGAGATGGCAAACCACCTTTTTCCGGTGGAGCACCATGGCCTCGGACTTGGAGGTGCTGATTCTCAACCCAGCCACATCACACTCGTCAGCAAACCGCGCCAGTGCATGTTTTAGGTCCATGTTCAATGAAGCCAACAGAACAACATCGTCTACGAATAACAGATGAAATCCAGGGGTCCCCGAACTGGACCACATTCACATTATTACATTCTGTGTAAACGAATAATGGATTGACTTTGTCATGGTTGCTTTATATGTGTGAAAAAGACTATAAAATCAAGATCTGAACTAATGGAAGCAACAACATGCACAAAGATAAAAATATATATTTTAGGATTGAGATATTTAAGATAAGGTTTTTATATTTATAGCAAAAGATAAAGCCTACTTAAGCAACCTGGCATGCTTTTAAGAAACTACTTTGACTATGTTTTATTTACTTTGTTTTTCGTAGCTGCTGTTTTTTCACCCTAAGTCAAACAGATTATTTTCCAAAGAGTAGAAAAAAAATCTGTGTTTCATTACTCTACGCCTCAATTAAAAAACTGAGTTCATAACAAGTTAAAGTTGTCATTTGGGAATATTATCACTCAGGAATCAGGAAGTGCAATTACATCTAAAAGCCACAGGTCAAACTAATAATGTTTGTTTCTGCATGTCACACAAGTGTGTCTGAGTTCCATATTACATTGCATCTGTCACAGATTCCATATTTCTTGTTTAGCCAGCTAACATTACCATTGTTTAATTAGTACTAACGGATGCATACAAAAAGAGCAAAGACTGTTAACTGCTACATTCCCACTCACCACACATGAGGTTTGCCAAACCTTCATGATCCTAACCAACATTCACACAAGAGGCTCTCTGAAATCACCAGGCGCACTTTATTGACCAAATCAAAGGCTCTCACAGGAGAACCTGTGGTTACCAAAGACAGCTGCCCTGCAGGCATCAGCACAGGCAGGAAACACACTTTCACAGCGTACAGGCCTCAGCTTCTTACTGGGGACCCAATTAAAATCCACTGTTACATTGTAGAGACACCCACACATGCTCTTCTGCAAATGTTTGCCATCCTATTTGCTCATTTCTTCAGGGCAGTAATGGCTCACAATGTCAGCTAAAATAGTGTATCATTTGTATCATTTCACTTTGGAGTTCTTCGAACCCTGTTCCAAAGGCAAACAAAACGGATGGAGCATGGTATAAGTAATGCCAAGTCATATAAAATACCTCATTTTAAAGGTATCTTCTTGGCTTGAGCCAAATGAAAGAATGTGCAAATTAGGACTGTCATGGTGAGATTCTTGCGGTAAATCTGTATTACAGCCAACAACTCGAAAATATAAAGTTTGCACTCCATATACAGCTCTAGTGTCAAGTTATAACACATTACATATTTTAAATCAGTGGTCCCCAACCACTGGGTCACACACCAGTACTTGTCCGTGAATCAGTTGGTACCGGGCTGCACAATAAATCATTAATCATTTCAGTTTTATTCATTATCTGAGTGTAAACAGTCTTTTATTTTGAAAAATTACCATATTCTCTGTTACATCCCAGTCATATGAGTGCCAACATTCAACCCACAAGCAGATAAATGAGTAAGAAACAGACGTCTTAGGAAAGTTTCTTTGCAAAGGAAAAAAAAGGCCCAGTGAAGGACCCGCAAACTGCCAAGGAATAGATCCGCAACCCATTTGTCAACAAATCAGGTGAATCCAGCATGTCTGTGCAAGAAGGCTGGAGGCTGCAAATGATGGCGGCCTTACATATTGCTTATTTTCTGCACGCAAGTTCTATAATTTCAATGGAGACACACTCTCACATTCCAGACAACATCTCAAGTTTTCAGAATGCCACAAGCACACCGCGATCCGCTTCATGCTTTATATGGAATATATACATTTCTCAGACCAACACAGAACACCCAAAGGACACAGAACACCTTTTTAATTTTCTCCATAAATAAAACTTGTTTCAGGGCTGCAGGAATGTTTTGTCAGCTTGTCATCCTCTGAGAAAACTGTTGATGGTCGCCTAGCAATACACATATGTAAAAATATATTTTTAATCTATAATAAATAATAATCTAGCCTACCTATATTATAGTATTTGCCTGGATGAAAGCAAGATGAGATGATAATCAGATAGAATGTAATCTCACAAATTGTCTGGCTCTTCCTTTTCATTTAGTTGAAAGTCAAAATATTGCCAAACTAGGGATGTAACATTACATTTCTAAAACAAGAGTGTCTGCCATTTGTACAGTCTTAATAAAAATAATACTTAAAAAAATGGCAAGCAGAAAATAAATACTCTAAACACTCTTGTATCCATTACTAATTTCTGTAATATTCAAGGATGAAGTGCAAAAAAAGGCAAAGCATCGTAAAAAAATTGTAACAAATACCATAGTTTCAGGAGTTGTTTTGTCAATAGCATGATGCTAAAAACTGCGATTATAGTGACAGCTCTAGTGTAAATGCAAATAAATCAACCAGTACATGTGCTTATACTAACATTGGAGCATTTAAAGATAGCAATGGCTTGTTGGAAATGATTACCGTCGCAGTGACAGCACAGCTAGCTATTAGCGCACTGAGGGTCACATTCAAGAGATGCCCCAGAATACTGACACGGTTTTGTTTTTCACATCTATCTTGAGAGCCGGTGTGCAGAGCTATGAGGTCAGTTTGTGCCACTCACAGAGAACCGATGCAGTGACAAGGTCTCAGACTTCTGATGAGCTAACAAATCCCCTGCAGTGAGTTAAAACACCCCTCAAGTCATTGGTATGGTTGCATTCTATGTGCCAGCCCAGCATCTAAAATTTTTATTTTTCAATTAATGTTTTGAGCTGTAAAATCACTGGAGCTCAGGAGATCTGCCGCCTAATATACTTAGTTTACCCAGGGGTTTTCAAACTTGGCTCCAGGATAGCAACAAAGTTTGACAAGTGTTAATAATATGATTTCAGTTACCATCATTTTAAAAGCAAAGCAAATATACAAGATTAAACAAACTCTAAAAAACTATATTCAATCAATTATTTGCCCAAACAGTAAAGGGTAGGCCAGAGTATTTCTCAGTTAAGTCAGCTGACAAATAAGTAAACAGATTTTAAATCACTTACCTTAAAAATAATTCTGATATATGTTCCGCATGTTCCAATGATATTTAATGCTGATAAACAAGCATATAGTAATATAAGCATTTACATTTAAACATATAAGCAACAAAGAAAAAAGTCTGCTACTGTAAAAAATGTTGTTCTTATTCAGACATATTTAAAGAGCCCCTATTATTGGTTTAGAGAATGACCTTCCCTGTAGTATGTAACACAGCTCTAAGTGAAGCGAAATATCCAGCAGAGGCTTAAAACTATAGATTCAGCTATAAAAAAGTAGACTCATGGTGCTTCAAATGAATCGTCTTGAAAACAAGTCTTTAGCTGTTTGGCGTGATGCTCATACAAAACTTTACTTTCAATTGCTATGCGTGTAAACCCGGGAAAATTAAAACCTGCGGCCCGCCCACAAACAAAGCAAACACAGCAGCAGATCCTGGTTGAATCAAGTCATGCTGTGCTCAGCTGGATATTATTGGAAGTGTGAGAGAAAGTTACTGTTATTTTCTCTACCCATGATGAAATGGATGAAATTATGGCAGTTCGGGGATAAATAACAAAATGAGTGGGTGGCTGGGGATGGGTCTGAAATACGGGATTATAAGACCATGAAAGTGTTTTTTGAAGTCATCCAACTTCACAATTTGTAATATTGCATGGTGTATTTGAATAATTATGGCTGGTCCCTTTATTTGGAAGCTCAAATTTTATTATCATAATTTGTGTTGTTTACAGGGTTTGAGGTTTACTGTACCTTTATAATTACCACTTTCAGATGTTCTACAGATCTACCTTTACCATTGCACACACTTCGAGTCTCTTTAACAATTATGTTTATTTTATAATAAAGAGATCAGATATTTAGTTTAAATATTTTATCTTTTACTATTAAAAATATTTGCCTTAGTAATTTTATTAAATTAAAATAAAGCATTTAAATACATTATTAGTATCCTAATATTCCTAAATTCATTCATTCATATTCTTGTCAGCTTAGTCCCTTTACTAATCCAGGGTTGCCACAGCGGAATGAACCGGCAACTTATCCAGCACGTTTTTACGCAGCGGATGCCCCTTTCAGCTGCGACTCATGTCTGGGAAACATCCACATACACTCATTTACACACACATACACACACACTACGGACAATTTAGATTACGCAATTCACCTGTACCACATGTCTTTGGACTGTGGGGGAAACCGGAGCACCCGGAGGAAACCCACGTGATCGCAGACAGAACATGCAAACTCCACACAGAAACGCCAACTGAGCCGAGGCTCGAACCAGCGACTTTCTTGCTGTGAGGCGGCAGCACTACCTACTGCGCCACTGCATCGCCCTATTCCTAAATGGATTGTTTAAAATATTCAATAATTATCGATACTGAATAATATGAAACATGATATCGTGACTTTTTTTGCAATATCGCCCAGCTCTAAACTAAACTACTAAAGGCTAAACTACCTTGATAATACTTTTAAATGTCACTGTGCATAGAAGTATCACTCTTTTGATATTCATCTTAAAATAGCAGACAAGTAGGAATAGCAACTAACAAAGACTGACCTAGCAACCTTTAGGAACTGGATTGCTGTCAGAGGATGTTGGATTGCTAATGTTTTCTCTTCCAGGAGGCATATGGGTCACTTCCTGTTATTTTGAGACCCCAATGGGCTGATTTGGGATGATAGGCTACTTCACAACAAGCTCAGGCAAAGTTTCCTCAGAGCAAAGTCCAATGTGGGAAGCCGTATAAGCGCCTGACATCAGGAGATTACAGGGTTCAAGGCGGGATCAGGATCAATGAAGAGGGACTTAAGTCTCAACTAACACAAAAGTACGCACAGAGCACTCGAGTGTGCTGGCTTTAGGGGGATGGAGTGCCCTTTAACACAGTGCTTTTCTATCACCGGTTCAAGGGAAGGTGTACTGGTACTACTAATAGTAGTAATCGCCACATAAACATGGCAATACAGCCAACACGAATCTCTGTATAGTCTATATTCACCACACCACAGCTCTCACGAAGGTTCGATTTATAGGGTTTTGAGCTAATTTTCCTTTATTCGACAGGATATACAGCCAGTTTCAGTTGTTATAAAATCTGGGGGCCATATCCACTGTTGCTCCACTGACTGAACACAAGCTCCATTGAGACAGCATGAAAAGTGGTGATCCGTGTAAAATAAATCCACTCCTCCTGAAAACACCAATAACATTACAGTCAGTAACCCTGTGCCCTCCCACATTCCTTGGGCATTTCTTTGGTCCCAAAACTGTAATTTGACATCTGGGCAATATTAACGGAAACTGCGGCTAAACAGGCTTTTTTGTTCCACAGAGCAGTGATAATAAACACTGCGGATCTAGAGTAGGCTGCTTTTAACCCTCATGCTCTATTAGCAGAGAAATAAAGGCACAGTTCAGTGTGGGATACAAAAGTATGAGCACTTTGATCTTCTTGTCTTCACTTGTTACTCCTTTAAAGGAATGGTTTGGACAAAAATGTTAATACTTCAAAAATGTTTTTCCAAAAGCTTATTGCAAATCCAAACTTTCTTTTGTGGTGCACAAAAGGAGCACAGCACCTATTCATAGAATGAAAAGCATTTGTTATAACCCCCGAATTGAAGAAATAGCCTATAAGACATGCCATATCATAGCTTTGCTTGAAGAACATGTTTCATAAACATAGCTTTTGTATCTCATTCTCACTCACATGTGTTATTCTTAGGTTTATTAAAGGTTGCTTAGAGCGTCCATCGAGAACCGTTGTAGGCATCATGAAATCAAAACTGTAAGCATTACTTTTCTTGAGATGAACAAACAAGTTGTGCAGAAGAGCCCCTATAGGTAATGTTTTTTTTTTTTTTTAAGTTCTTTGGCATGGCATTCCTTCGGTGATGCTGCCAGTTTGTTGGCTTGGCTTTTAAATTGTGCCCTCAAACCATTAGTTTGCTGTGTCTGGTTCACACTAGTTTTCATGCATTTGTGTACACATAGTTATTTGAATAATTCCAATATCAGCACCATTCACTGCATGAACACAGCTTGTTTGTTTGCTGTTGCGCATTCATATATTATTTAATGTTGACTAACATAAACTTTTTGTTTCCAGTACTTAAAGGTAAAAAAAAGAAGATTCACCACAGTTAATGCCTATTTCATCACAACTTGACTTTGACATTTAGTGCTTATGTACAGTAGAACATAGTGTTTTAGCAGCAAATGCAATGTCAATGCTGCTCTGGTGCAGGGTTTACAACCCTGGATAAAAAGTGGTGCAAATCCGGCTTCTCAATTACAAGTGAGAAATGCTCCTTTACCCAGAGTTATAGACAGTGTTTAAAACGACATTAACCTAGGGTTAAGCACAGTGTGTAAAGCCCTCATGTTTACCCTTAATACAAGAGAACCCATATTTATGGTAGTCTGATATGAGTCATGCTGTCTGTTACCTCACATGACTTTCTTAATTCTAAAGAATTTTCATGTCCTACACCCTTGTTAGTTAGTTCCACTAAACAATTTAATTTTAATTGTTTCACTAAACAATTTAAAACATAGTTTCCCTATGTTTTACAAGCGACCACAAGGAACCCGTAACTAAATAGTCACTGACTAAACAATTCAAACTTTTTTTAAAAAGGCAAGTGATTAAAATCTTTTTAAATCTAAAAATTTTCAGCTTACTTAAAAGTTGAGCACCAAGAATTTAGATGATACTTTAATACAAGGTGAAGCTTGGTGATGTTTTATGAAGAAAGCATTTATACAGTCCAAGCACAGCACTGGCATATGCACTACAGAGGGATTGTAAGCGTACCATGAGGGGCCTTGAAACAGAGTACCACATACACACATGGGTAAATGATATTCTTTGTGTGTGTGTGTGTGTGTGTGTGTGTGTGTGTGTGTGTGTGTGTGTGTGTGTGTGTGCGTGTGTGTATGGCTTAGCACTTGTAACAGAAATATTCGTGGATTAGATGTGGCTGGCAACAGTCCGTTTATAGAAACTGCCATCCAAAATCAGGAGGGAGATTCCAGTTGTCTAAACCCTGACCTGCGTCTGTCAAGGTTAGCACAGCTTTACTAGAATGACTAGCATGGTTTTAGTATTGGCATAACATTTAGCTAATTACTTCGCATTCACATTCTGTCTTGTGAACAGTACAAGACGAAAAAAAGATTGAAAGATTTACCATTTCTTGTTTAGACACTGTGTCTGAATTTTAGTATATAATTACTCTAAATTTAAATATCGTGCTAATTAAAATAGCCTGACACATGAAACAACAACAACAACAACAACAATAATAATAATAATAATAATACTTGAAAAAAATACTAAAACAAATTTAGAACAACAAGGATTGCTAAGATTTTGTGTAGAGCAAACAACATGCTAAGCTAACAGGTTAATGCTAAATGACAATGTTGCAAGCAATGGGGGTTCACAATATATATATATATATATATATATATATATATATATATATATATATATATATATATATATATATATATATTAGTTAATCCTATTAGTCTTAAAGTCTAAAGTTTGTGTGCCTCAAAAACAGTGAGAAAATACCATTTCTGAAATTCCCCAGCTCCTTCAAGATGCAAAAACTGCAGCTTATATTTGTTGTTTATTCACATCTAACCGAGCTTTCATATTGAAGATTCGCCTCAATAGCTGTAAATAAAGTAAATATAATATAATATAAACTATAAAGTTAGTTAAAATAATAAAGGTTAACTGCCTTACCACAACTACAACCTCATTCTTAAGGCTGATAACTGCATAAATCTGAAAAGTGGAAGTTTTTGTAAATGACACTATTATTGTGTCTGAGGAAACACCCGAAAACTATGACATCATGTGCATACAAAGTACATATTAATGGGAGTGTAAATTAAAGGCAATTGCAAACAAACAAATACAAGCATGATGGAATATGGAATACATGGTAGTGTTATTGCTGAAGTGTGTCACCAAAGTGTATATTTGTGGATTTACTTCACATTATAACCAAAAGTGAAGGCGCATCACATACACACAAATTATCGACATAAGCACAGTGCCCCCCAACAGCATATTGTTACTTCCCTAATCATACTGTTTACTGACAAAGTGACAGCACCAAATACAAGCCTGGCATACACAATAAGTGTGTAATATGTGTAATTGTGGATCGTTTTTATATATATATATATATATATATATATATATATATATATATATATATATATATATATATATATATATATATATATATATATATACGCAAAGGAAAAACTTCCACAGTCAAAATTCTGCTCACATTCTTACAACTTTATACTTATAAAACAATATATTTAAACTAACTTCTACAAGTTAATGTTCTGTTAGGGCTTGTCCAAACTGGTGTAGCTTTGTTTTCTAAATGGGCCCCTAATTTCATTTCCGTACAAGGCTGCTGGCTGATTCATGCTGTCAAATCATTTGAACCAGGCTGAAATTGGTCCTTCTATTTCCCCCTTTGACTCACTCAGCCCTTCCCCCAGAGTGGCCTACCGACCCAGCAGTTCACACCAGGTCAAAATATAGCTATCTACTCAAATCTGAATCTAGCAATGTTTTATCATGAATGTAGATACAGGTAGCATCACAAATACTGCACACCTAACACGAGAATGTCATTTGTCTAAGGAGAGGTCCTGATGTCGATTGCTTTATTAGCAATGTTAGTGATGTCCACTGCTCAGGTTTGGGATGAACACACACATGGTCTGAGTGCCCAAACTGGATGAGGAGGAGGAGGGTCTCAAACAGACATTGAGGGGCAGCTGGTCTTTCGGGTGCAGTAAATCATACAGACTCAAGACCCAACCCCCACACCTCTACAAAGAAAAAAAAACAGCTCTTGCAGGCCCATAGCCCAAAAAACAAAGACAGGGACCACTAGAACGCAGCTGGTAAGAAGAGTAATCACACATAGCTTCACCTGGGACAAAAAAATACCGTAATGAGAAATCAAAACCTTTAAAAATTAACCCTACTAAAAAACTGCTTAAACCAGTCTGGGCTGACTGGCTGGTTTTAGCTGGTCAATCAGCCTGGTCTTAGAGGGGTTTTGGCCATTTCTAGGCTGGTTTCCAGCCCTTTCCAGCTGGTCAGGTTGGGAGATGACCAGATAAAACCAGTTTAACCAGCCTAGCTAGGCTGGGAGCCCAACCAAAGCCAGCTATGTCCAGCTTAAACCAGTCTGATCTAGCTGGTTTTAGCTGGTCATTTTCCAGCCAGACCAGCTAAAACCAGGCTGCAACTGGCTGTGAACCACCCTGAAGTAGCCAAAAACCCTCTAAAACCAGGCTGGTCGGCCAGCTAAAACCAGCCAACAAGCTAAGGCTGGTTAAGGGTTTTTTTAAGCAGGGAAATTTCAAATGAGTGGTTAGCTAAATTTAAGTCAGGTTTGTTGTATATTGCCAATAGTGCAAGATGCATCAATGAGTCAGTGCAAACCTCTCATCTGTATCTTAAATCTTCACCAGGACATGTGACATCTTCTAGAAAGCAATTTTGTAATTCAAAGCTCATAATAGTCCAAATCATGATGATAATAGTTTAACAGGGCAGTTTGTTCGTCTTTTGTGTTGCTGAAAGAATCATTTGCTCCTTTGTTTTTCGTGCTTCATGCTCACGTTTGTCCGTTTCTGAAAGGATCAGATGTCAGAAGCACTTTAATAATCACGCGCACATTATTATTAGCTCAAGAAGTTAAAATATAGAAGCGCACACAAGCTCTCTGGAGAGGTGAAACCGCTCTCACTTTTAGACAGGCTCGTAAAACAACAACAGGAAACAGCAGATTTTGTTGTTCTTGGCTCTGTGACTGTTCATCAAGCTGATGAAAAGGTTTGTTTGAACGGGTCTATCATGACTTGTTATATATATATATACAGATTGAGAGCATGATCATTCGCGCTAACAGCTGATGTGATGCGCACGAAAAAAGAACATGCGCGCTCGTGTTTACTTGCGCAAAGCAACTGTACCACCTAGAAAAAAATTGTCTCTCCAAGTACCACCAAAATTAGCAGTATTGAAATACAGTAGCGAAATAGAAGTAGAACTAGAAGGAAGCCTGCGTACCACTAGTGGTACACATATCACAATTTGAGAACCACTGGACTAGACAAAGAGCGATGATCGTGCACCCACAGTCCAGGTGCTTTCAAAAGATCAGGATATATATATATATTTTATGTTATTTTGTAAGCAGCAGCGGTCACTGCTTTCATTTTAATTATTCTTAGAAGAGATTATTAACAGGCCTAACATTAACCGTGTGCACGGTATGTTTCACCTGCTTTCTTTTGCTTTCAGTTATTTTTGTTAATATGGTTTGATTATTATTTTTTACAATAACATTGCTTTAATGGGAGATTACTCCTCTTTTATGTGTAGTTAACTGGTGATCTGGGACTTTCAGCTAGGACAGATTACTGTGCATTTTTAGATCAATGACAATAATTATTTTTTAAATGTAATTTTTTTTTTAAGAAAAGTTTTGTTGAATTAAAAAGTGCACCTATAAAGCTATATTTTCCTTGATTTTACACATTAAAAAATTGTGGCCAACAAATGCTTATTTGGTGTGGTCAGAGGTAAATTAGGTAAATCCTTCATTTTGAGCCCTGAAAAGTCGTGAAATAAAATCGGATTGCATTATAATACAGTTCATTTGCTCATACACACTGAGCAAGCTAATACACAATACACACAAGAAGTAAAATAAATGAGAAGGCATGTGGACATAACACAATATCTAAATCAAGTCATTTAGCATGTCAAAGTCAAATCAAAGCAAAAAATATTTTCCCTACAAGAAAAGTGTGGCTAGCGATAAAAAAAATAAATAAAATAAAATAAATATATATATATGTTTGTTTTTGTTTTTTTTGAAAATGGAAGTTCGTTTGTTTTCATTCTCCTGGTTTGTTGCACGAGCAAGTGACGTATCTCTGTAAACCAATAGCGTTCAGCTGTGTGTCTAGCTCCATCTTTTGATACCCTTTTTTCATGCTAGGTACCCAAAAAGTGGTATGGTACAGTTTGCTTTTTAGTACCTTTTAACAGTGGTAACGCCCATAAAAGCATACCCTACCATACCATTCAGTGGAAACAGGCCATTTAGCGTGTACATAAATAAAAAAAAATACTAAACTATACAGCGCAACTGACTGACAGAAACAATTGAAAAGGGGATTGCTGTTCTCTCCCAGAGGAACTGCTTACATTCAATGATATGGAAATAAAACAAACAGTATTTTTAATAATATGAGATAAATCAAATGCTTTAGACATCTGCCAATTGAAAGTTTAAATTAGGGGTCTTACACATATAATATAGTAGTGATTAACTGGATTTAACCCACGGTCATGTCATGTAATTGATATGATTATATTTTAAATTGACCACCTGACAGCCCTCAGACTTCAAATTTTTAACCCTGTGTTATTCTAAATGGTTGGTAAACGAGTCATCTTGCTTCACAATGCTCATGAATTTAAAATGAATACTGTTTTTTCATACATTTGTGTGCACATAGTTATTTGAATAATTCCAGTATCAGTACCATTGACTGGATGAACACAGCTTGTCTATTTGCTGTTGCGCATTCATATATTATTTACTGTTGACTAACATAAACGCTTTGTTTTCTGAATGTACTTAAAGATTTAAGGAAAAGCTAAGATTTTCACCTCAGTTAATGCATATTCCATCACAACTTCTTTTGACATTTATTGCTTATTAGTATAGCAGTGGAATTTAACTTTCGCAAGTACCAAAAACCTCAAAATAAGATAATCTTCTCAACAGAACTGCATCCCACACGTACTAGCATCCCGATTAGACAGTCTGTGAAAGGACCAGCAGTAGCTAGAGTACTAAATAAAGGAAGTTAAACCACATTCAGGGATTTTTCTTCTTGTCTCCTACACACAGAGGTCACTTTTATTTGACTGCTCAACTGCCCACAATTTCCTCCCCGGTCACCATCGACACTCCCCCAATGACAAACAGCTTGTTATAAACACCTCACATCAATAGGCTGAGGGAGTCACCTATTGACTTCAGTGAGAGATGGTGAATTAATTTTCCGGTGAATACACTGGACCGGTTCCTAATGATTACGGTCTCGTATTAAAGGATGACTCCACGGGTGCTGGGTAATGAAGCTTTCGGAAAAGGGCTTGTGTGACAGACAGATAAGAGAGTAGCCAATGCCATTAGTACATAAAAACCGGCAGCCAACAGGGTTTGGACACTCTTAAAAGAGGCTTCCTTATCACACCTCACAGATAGTTAAATGGATTTACACACGAATTCAGCTCTCGCCGATGGATGGTGAGATAGATGAACATGTAGCTGAAAGGTGACGCTGGCCGTAAACCAAGGAAAACCCAACGACATGCCAGTTTATGTTAGTCTATATTTCTTTTGATGTGATTACTGTTGACTCTACATCACTGGCAACTATGGTTCAGACACACGGGCCAAAAGAAAATATGATACATATGTCAGTTGGACTGGTCCATGGCAGTAGATCACTTGGGTGAGCTATGCATTTGGGGATGAAGGCCAGACTTTTGGCGGGTGTGCAAGCGTGAGCTTGTGTACACAGACACAGAGTTGATGGGCTGTAACCCTGAGTGATGAGCCTGTGTGTGTGTGCGTTTGTGTGGATGTTGAGGTGTTGAAGTGATACATATCAAAAAGACTGAGGGGTACTCACACAGGAGGTTTAACCCAGAATTTAATATAGGTCTGAACATACACACAACCCAATATTACTGGATGATCAGACACCATAATAGTCAGTACAAAGGACAGAAAAATTCACAATAAACAAACAAACATATATATATATATATATATATATATATATATATATATATATATATATATATATATATATATATATATATATATATATATATATATATATATTTATATTTATATGTATATATATATATATATATACATACACATCCCGATCAGGAATAGTATATCTATAGTCATGCGGTGACACAGAATTAGACCTTTTTCTTGACTTCACAAAGAAACTGCAACGAGTGCAGCATAACATCACTTTGTTGAAGACGCTATAGCTTAAATACCAGCAAGGTAGAACGCGGAAGCAGCTTGAAGCAAAAAGCACGCGCATGTCTGAAGTCTGGAGGTATTATAAAGTTGATGACGACAACATTGCCATAGCAAACTGTGACATATGTAAACTTGTCATTGCAAGAGGTGGAAAGTAAAAGTCTACATTTAACATAACAAACATGATAAGGCACCTCAAAAACAAGCATCCTACACAATACCCAGGCAACCCAAGAGAAGATGAGTCATTTCACACTGCAAAAGAGTTTGAAAAGGAGAGAAAAAAACGCCCCCATGACATCGCAGCTGATGATCGCAATGAGTGAGCTGCCATTCACCTTAGAGAACCCTAAATTTCTTACACCCCATTCACACGGGGCTTCAGCCTCAATGCCTGACTGTAGGCGTGTCTGAAGTTGGGGCTGAAACGATCGTCATAGAAGCGTCAGCCAATGAAATTCAGTCAGCAATAGGCCACTGTCTAGCTGGTCTATTTGAATACAGCGATCTGATTGGCTGACGCTTCTGTCGGCACTTGAAAAGTTGAGCTAGTCCGAACTTCTGCAGCGAGCAACGCCTCTGAAGTGGCGCTGACGGATCCACAATGCAGTTCGGCAACGGCTGACGTCACCCATTCAAAGTTAATGGGAAGCGTTGACGCTTACGCCCCATGTGAATGGGGCGTTATGCTTAGAGCACTTAGAACCTCAATTTGAAATGCCGTCTTGCCAATATTTCACCAAGAAAGCTCTGCCAGCCCTTTATAAGAAGATTTCTGACAAACTACTTGTATCACACAATGGATTGACTAAATCCTGGATCTGTTTCTTTGCTCTTCCTTCTTCTTTTTTTATATACAGAAGTATTGGATCAGGTTTTGGTATCTGTAAATACTCAAAATTTAAAGACTCGGACTCGAGGGCAAAAAAACTTGATCGGGACATCCCTAGTTCTAAACACATTGAAGCTCGAATTACTTTTTGTTTTGTTACACCACTTTTGTTACACCACTTTTTGTTTTGTTTTTTTTCTTTTTTTGTGAGAGGGTGGGGGGACAAATTAATTTGTCTTTAAGTGATGCTTTAGCAAATGTTTCTTTTTGTCACAAATACAATTTAAATTTGCACACCATCCATATATATGACGACTGGCCCATAAATAAAACTAATTTTAAGACAGTGTAAATGGACTATTATCCAAAAGACTATAGCAACTAATGAAGGTCCAAACACAGATGTGAGCATTGAAAAAATAATCACGGCTGATTGAGCGAAATCAGTGGAATAATTTGATGTACAGCAGTGTTGTCTGATGCTGACGGCAGGTCCTCTGAAAAATATTTTGCCGCGCACAAAGGCTTAGCGGCGAAGTCAAGTCCTTCCCTTAATTACCTGCTATTGTATCACACGTCTCCAGCCCATCCCCCGCCGCAGTAGGGTCCCATTTTAACCAGGCTCCCCATATGCCCCAGCTCACTTGTTGGCCTTTCCTCTTTGCCACCATCTGGCATATTAGTTCAGCCAAAATGAAAAAAAGAAAGAGCCAGACACAATGAGACAGAGAGCTAGCCCATCTGCTCCCTGCCAGACTCCCCAATCATTACTACACAAAAGCTGCATTTACCCTGCTACACAATCCAACGTTTTTAAACCTCTTATCCTCTCCACTATCGCTGCTCTGAGAGGAAGTCATCCTTCAACCTGATTGTGGATGCGATTTCTTCGACCAAGCTACTAAATACAAACCTTTAGGCGAGAAAACTCAAAATGAAGATGCAAATGGAGGCATGTCTGCTCCACAAGCTCCTCTTGACAGGGAAAACGATCCTCTCGGCCCCTCGTCAAGTCAAGGCTGGAGGCGCAGAAACCTTGCTCGTGTTCTCCCCTGATGAACACGCACCAATGAGCATGCCTGCTCCGGCGGAAATGGCTGACAATCAAAGTGTTGTCGTCAAACACTGAGCAGTGACGGGGCAAAGATCGCTGCTGCTTGGCCCTCTGAGAGCACACCCGTCTGCATTGATCCACCTTCTATCGGACTTGTCATCACAATGAACTCACTACTGTGTTAAACCACAGGGGTGATACTGGATACAAATAAATTATAGACTTAAAGTCAACTGGGCTTCAGTGAACAAACACCTACAGCTACTAGTACAAAATGTGCAGTCCCACTTTTAAAGAGCCCCTATTTTGCATTAAAAAATGTCATATTTGGTTTTAGGGGTCTTCAACAACATGCTGATTTACTGATATACATGCTTTCATTGTCATATAATATGCATTTATTTTTACCTAATTATCCCAGCGCCTCCCATATGAATTGTTTAGCGATTCATTTGTTCCCAAAACCCTCCTTAACGCGAAGCTAATCTGCGATGATTGGTGACCAGTCTGTTGCGATTGGTCAACT
This sequence comes from Danio rerio, assembly GCF_052040795.2. NCBI lineage: Eukaryota > Metazoa > Chordata > Actinopteri > Cypriniformes > Danionidae > Danio > Danio rerio. Next base: position 57,161,187 of record NC_141025.1, on the reverse strand, counting down.
GCGTTCAGCACAAGATGGAAATGCCCACCATGGCTACAGTATAAAGTAGCACAAAGTATGTGAGAGCCCAATGCAGGAATGCAATAAAGCAATGCAGTTGAACACCTGCATATTACTCTACTCTTAACCCCAAGTAATAACAACAGCGCACATTCAGTATTAATTCACACAGTTGCAAAAGTTGAACTACTTTGAAAATTAACCGCGCCACGTGTGTGTAGGAACAGCTGATGGTGGTCATAACAAAGGCAAACAGCAGAGGATTGCCAGAAACGCATAGATATCGGTAAAGGAAGAATCATGCGTTTTACGCGTTTTCACATTTTTACGTGGTTTTGGTTGCGATATTTGAACAGCCCTATACAGATTTAACCTAAGAGATACAGTACAAGCACTGATCTATAATCCATACGTGATAACAAGCAGCGCACGGGGATTACAACTTACAATACACAATTAAACACATATTTTGCAAACTACACAAAACAAGGCAACAATTATAATGACACGTTATGATCCGGAAGATGAAGAAACTGGTCCACTTGAACCGAAAAAGTTACTGACAGAGTCCCTGTCAAAGTCTGACAAAGTCAAAGCAAACACAGCACTAGGTTGGCTATATTGTGGTTTTGTTGTGAAATTTAATTTGAACCCTTTATTCCCCGCAGCCAAATCTCCATCTGTCAGTGATCGTCATCTTCGCGTCATGATCAATCCCTTGATTCCCGCACCTCAGCTAGTGTGTGGAGGGAAAGAGCGTTCACATTTTACCGGAACTGAAAGTACATAGAGTTGAAGTCAGAATTATTAGCCCCCTTTTGATTTTTTTTTTTTTTTATTTTTTTTTTAAATATTTCCCAAATGGTGTTTAACAGCGGAAGGAAATTTTCACAGTATGTCAGATAATATTTTTCTTGTGAAAAAAGTCTTATTTGTTTTATTTCGGCTAGAATAAAAGCAGTTTTAAATTTTTTAAAAAACATTTTTGGGACAAAATTATTAGCCCCTTTAAGCTAATTTTTTTTTCGATAGTCTACAGAACAAACCATCGTTATACAATAACTTGCCTAATTACCCTAACCTGCCTAGTTCACCTTATTAACCTAGTTAAGCCTTTAAATGTCACTTTAAGCTGTAAAGAAGTGTCTTGAAAAATATCAAGTAAAATATTATTTACTGTCATCATGGCAAAGATAAAATAAATCAGTTATTAGAAATAGTTTTTTAAAACTATTATGCTTAGAAATGTGCTGAAACAACCTTCCCTCTATTAAACAGAAATTGGGTAAAAAAAATAAACAGGGGCGCTAATAATTTAGGGGGGCTAATAATTCTGACTTCAACTGTATTTGGTGATGTACCGTATCGATGCGATCAAACAAAAGATCCAAACCCAACTTGATTCGTTTATTTAACTCTGGGTCAACTATTTCCCTAAAGAATCAATACTTTTAAACATGTTGCACTTTTAGACTTAAACCTCAGCGGAATGTTTTCATTTAATTAGAGCTGTGTTACACACTGCATGGAAGGCCATTTTCAAAAACCCATAATAGGGGTTCTTTAAGAAACAAACTGGGTTTCTCAAGTAAAGCTCTTTTTTTTTCTTTCTCTCCAGAGAAACTCATTTTTAACAAAAATTTGTTAAAGACCCACCTGAGGCCAAAAGTTAGTGTGATTTCAACTTTATTCTGCATAACTGCCAAACCCCCAATCAGAAAAGTCTTTTTTATCACAAAAACAATGACCACACCAGAGGGAGGGGGGATGGTCTTAAAAGTTTGCGATAACTATTATTATTCAAAAATACTTTTAAATTTGTCCAGAGCCTTTTTAGAAAAAATAATAAAAACTAAAGCTGGAATTGTTAAAAAAAAGAAAGAAAAAAAAAAGGAAAAAAATAATAGATGCCATTTGTGAAAACTCTCGGTTACGTCCTAATGGAAACGCCAAACACAATGTGTCCTGACCTCTTACATATTCAGACCGCCTAATTGCACATCCAGACTGGGTGCTTTTACAACGCCAGCAAGAAGGCTACGAATCTATTTCTGGCTGCGTGGTCACACTATTGTGTGGGTGCAGAAAAGTTCTGCTGCATTAAACTCATTTTCCAGCACGGCAGCCCACGACAACACTTAAAGTGCAAAACAGGTCATCGAGTGGAGTGAGTGGAAGAGGATGTCTAATTCAGGCGAGGAGTTTGAGTTAATTCATCAGAGTGCCGGTTTGTCTAAACTGCCATTGCCCTGCCGTTCTGATTACATTAGCAGGGGGAAAAAGGTTGTTGCCACGAATGGAAGACGCAGCAAGCAGCTGTCACAGTCCGAGAGGGCTGATGTAAGCCCCTATTCTCAGCAAGTCCAGGCCGGTTTCAATTACGCACTAACCCCTGACCCCACGCTGCTTGTAACCGAGAGATGAGAAGAGGTGCTGGGCTTGACGCCTAAGCTCCAAACAGCAAGGACAGAATAGGATTTGGTGGCTCTAAATGAGGAGTCTGTGGCACTGTCCCTTTTCGGAGTGAATGGGATTCCATCTGTAGTGTGTGTGTTTGGGGGATGGGTACTCGCGCTTTTCTTTGCCTTTTTGGAGCTGTTTTCTATAGACGCGGCTACACTTTAGGCAGTGGCGTGAGGCCACCTCTTCTGTTCTTCCTTCTGCCCCTTTTGACCCTCTGTCTGTGGTCAATGTGGAGATTGCCAGAAAGAGACAGCTGCACTCCAGGCTTCCCGCCTCAGTTGCCCGTGTTGCTCTTTGAGCCTTTCTCTGTTTTCCATTGATTTCTCCATCACCCTTTTCGCTGCGTGTATCTGCTGCTTTAGAAAATTTCATCTCTGTGGGGTGGATGAGGGCTAAGTTTCCCAGCCTGAAAATAAGAGAAACTGGAGATCCCTGGCTTTGGCTTCACGCAAACAATGTCCTTCCTCTCCAGGCGAAGAGAAATCCCTGGGGAAATCAGATAGCATGCAGCCACATACAAAATTCAAGGCCGATAATCAAACCATCAATTGTTGGGATCAAGTCAAATGTGTTTGGCAGACATAGATGGGCTTTTAAATGCACATCACACGAAACAGCAGGAGCTGGTCTTCCATTACAGTACAAATAATTTATACCCTGAGAGATTACTGTAAAGATTAAAAGATACGAGAGCATTTCAACGCCAGAGATTCCACACGAAATGCGATCAATTAAAGCCTGCAGTGAGTTTACTAAAAGATGCTGATGGTGGAAGTTTCTTCTCTGATTTTGTAAGCACAGATTTTTTCTCCCTAATTATGGTCAAATTATAGACTCTAGCTTTGGGATCACCAGCCTCTACTCCCGTTCTCTCCCACAATCCTTCATTCTTTTGTAAAGAAGGGGAAAACGCAACATATCTGTTTTGGAAACTTGATGGAGAATACTGTGGTAAGCTGAAGTGTTTACTGTAAGGAGCCTTTTTGGCATCTCACATCTTCATGAACCCACATCATTTGGCAGGAACACTCTGCAGCTCCCCTTGCAAAAAAGTAGCCACATGATATTAACAAACACTTTTATCTATTCAATCATAATTTATTTAACATTGGTCCATTAAATGAAATGATTAGTCATCTTTCTCAAATATCATTCAAATATTTTTATCATGCAGTGATAAAGAAAAAAAAAAATCTTTAATTCTATTTGACAAATTCTGTTTGTTACACTACAGTGAGGACAGGTTACTTTGTATTGTGCATTTTACACATGCAAGAAATATTTAGTTCCGCTTTCTCTGAAAGCACAAAATTAAATATAGACTTTTACAACAAGAGTGCATAACTTTGAAACATTGGGACATGAAGACATAAGGATACTAATTCAAGAGATGGTCTCTGTTCAGAGAGATTTATGTTATAATAAACTAATATCATTAGGTGCGACCAGTTGAATTGCATAATGTAACAAGTGATGGTCATCTAGGAAACTTTCTGATCAGAGGGAGCCCCTAAAATCTCAGGTTAAGTAAAAATATCTTAATTTGTGTTTGAAGATGAAAGAAAGTCTTTAGAGTGTTTATGAATTTGTGAACTTTTTGATTTTGACAACAGTAGATTAGCACAGTTTTTAACTACGCTGGTTCGAGCCTAGGCTGGGTCTGTTGACATTTTTGTGTGGTTTACACCACAGTCCAAAGACATGTGGTACAGGTGAATTGGGAAGGCTCAATTGTCTGTGGTGTATGTGTGTGAATGAATGTGTATGAATGTTTCCCAGTTATGGGTTGAAGCTGGAGGAGCTTCCGCTGCGTAAATCATATGCTGGATAAGTCGTTGGTTTGGTCCTCTGTGGCGACCCCAGATTAATAAAGGGACTAAGCCGAAAAGAAAATGAATGAATGATTTTGGACTACATGTACGTCAATGAACTTTTTGAGTCTAAATGCCACAAAAGGTTAATGACTAGCTGTTGAGTTACTTAAAGGCACCAACTGGACACACTTCACTTGATAAGAACCTAAAAAGACAGCCCAGAAAATGAAACTGTGTCATCTAGCACAAATATTTATGGTCTTTTTTAAAATATAAAGGTAAATTAAAAATTCAATAATGAATTTATAAGCTGCTTGTTTTATTTCAATGATTAGTGTTCATTTTGCCACAATCCACCATTTTCTAGCTATTGTCATCTTTGTGTGTGTCTGCTAGGGGTGCTCGATTATGGGATAAATCATAATCACAATTATTTTGGTCATAATTGTAATAACGATTATTGAAAAACATTAATCAACTGGCATTATAGAATGTAGAATAAAACATGTCTAAAAGGTTAGTTAGCTAAAGTAAGCTAACTTAAGGACCAAGTCTGCATAATAAATATAAAGAAACCACAAAAAACTCATCAAAAGCTGCGGCTGTCATGCACAACTTGTCAGAGAACCACAGATCTGTGATCAGTTATAAATCTCCATCCGAAGGCCAGGTGGCACTTTTGTGCAAAAACTTCAAATATGCAAAGGGAAAGAAAAGAAACTGAAAAATATTTTCTGAGTGAATAGTAGTTTCTGAATAAACAGTGTATTTAATGGAGTAAACTACGACTTTGTGTAAGAAATTTGCTAAAGGTTTGCTACTGACAACAAAACTGGATTCAATGGCAAATGCAGAACAATTGTTAATTAATTGTGCATAAAAAAAACTGAAGTCAGATCTTTTGTAACAGTTTTGACACTGAAGCATTGGAAAGACAGACACAACACCCATTCAAAGAGATCAGCGACACCAAGTGATAAGAAATTTAAGCAAAAAAAATAAAAAATAAAAAATGTTGCTAACAAGAATTTAGAAACACATTTGCACTTTCATGCTTTTTCATGCTTCTAATATTGGCCCAATACGTTGTATTACCATTAGTTGCATCAAACATTCATGGCCCACATTTTACAAAAGAAAAACACTTTGTAAATCACTTTGCTTATCACTCCTTATTAAGAGTTTAATCCTTCATTACTGAAGTTTGTATCAACCTCAGGTAAAAATAAGAATGCAAATTAATTTCTTATAAATATCATATATTTAAACAATTTCTTCCAATCATATGACTTAATTTAGAAAAATAATACTGACTTTATTTACCTTTAGTAAAATTCTTATTATTGTGACAATATTTTACATGATTGACACTGTGTCATTTTTATTAATATTACTTCATGTGTTAAAAGTCATATACATCATATTTCCTCTCAGAGCTCAGGTTCATATCTCGTTCTCAGAATTACAGGCCTACTTTGCCGGCAGCTAGCTCTCCCCAACTCTCACATGGTCACCCACTGAAGCTAAGCAGGGCTGCGCCCGGTCAATACTTAAATTGGAGACCACAAGGGAAAGCTAGGTTGCTGCTGGAAGTGGTGTTAGTGAGGCCAGCAGGTGGTGCTCAATCTGCGCTCTGTGTGGGTCCTAATGCCCCAGTGTAGTGAAAGGTACTCTATACTGCTCAGTGAGCATTGTCTTTCAGATAAGATGTTAAACCGAGGTCCTGACTCTCTGTGATCATAAAAAAAAAATCACAGGATGTCCTTTGAAAAAGAGTAGGGGTTTAACCCCAGCATCCTGGCCAAACTTGCCCATTGGCCTCTGTCCATCATGGTGGATGAGGAGATTTCCCCCAATGTGTAAAGCACTTTGAGTATCTAGAAAAGAACTATTTAAATGTAAGGTATTATTAATATTAATTATTTTGTTTGTTTGGTATTGCTTAATGTCAGTGTTTAGATGACATCTCACAATTCTGCATTTTACCCTACATTCTGAATTTAAATTAAAGAGGCAAAATTTTGTATATAAAAATTATCATTCTGTATATGAAAAAGCTAAATGTTTTGGTATATACTATTTCATATTCATATTACTGCACGAAAACAGATTTAACTTTCACACCTTCACAAAAAAAGGCAAAAGACTGAGTTTTCTACTTTTGGTCAGGAGACATTTGCTCAATTTCTCTGAGGTCAAATTTAAAATGGGATCTCTATGTCATACTAGCTACATCCATGAAACCACATAACATCACCATAACAGCATGACCACATGACACAAGAAAACCACAGCATTTAAAATCAATAACTAAGACACTAACCCTTTTTCTGGGAGGTCCTTTCTCTTCCTCCTTTCCAGCCTTGGCGTTCTTGGCTTGCTTTGCACTCTTCTGCTCTCCTGGCTGCTTGATGGTGATGCGTATCTCAGGAGGACAGATGTAGTTCTCCAAGTTCTTAGGAGGCTTCTTGGCCCGTTTTGTTGTTTGGATCTTCAACTTAAGGCTGCCTTCAGAGAAATTGGCCTCCTTGATGGAGAACTCCTGCTCCTCCAGCCCGTCTCCCTGCCCCCATCTCTCATTGTCTGCATTGGAAGTGACCTCCATGTCCTTCCCCAAACCGAGGTCTTCGTCCTCTTCATGATCTTGCTGCTCTCCAGGTAAAGGGAGGCTCTTTATTGAACCAGCAAGGAGACCCACCTCACTGAGGTCTGCTCTGTTGATGGTTGTAACGGTGGAGAAGAACTCCTCATTTCCTTTGGGCCGGGCTGTCCGAGTAAGGTCTCTTTGCTCCATTGACGACCCTGAAACTTGGTCCAAGAACCAGGAGGCAGTGGGACCCAAAGGGACAATTGGGCAATGGTCCAGGAGATTGAGTTTAATCAGGAAGGGATATGATGGCTTTTGGCTCTACTGCTCCCGAAATCTTGTAAATCCCACTAGGGTGGAGTTTTTCCCAGGTGAAACTGAAAGTAGAGTGAACAAAAAACATTTTTTGATGAATAAAGCTTTAAACACATGCATACATGCCCTGACTTGCCAAATCCTATTGAACAAGTTAAACCACATCATACTGTATACTCACTTGTGGTTGTCTTAATCAGACATGACATGAGAAAGCGACAAGACTAAATCTCATTTTTTTAGTGCTAATCCGAGTTTCTGTCATCCTAGCCAGTCACAACATGCAAGTGACAAGATGTTTTGATGGTTTCTATTTCTGTTACACTATGCTTAGTAGCCCCTCCTAAGACAACTCTCGTTGGATTAATGAGTTAAATTAGTTGAAGCCAAATATCAAATTCCCTGACAAAAAAGGTACATTTCCATTTACACTGAAAGAAAAAACTGGCTGCTATGGTGCTTTGCATAATATTTAAATGGCTTTAGCAGAGCTTTACCAGCCACTATGAGATCAACAATCGATAATTTACTTTAGATTTTGCACAAAAAGAGTGCTCCCTCTCCCATTTTGATGGCTCAATTGAAGTTTTGCATACGTTTAAATACTTTTACACTTGCTTTCATCTCATTTTGAACACCCAGTCTTTGAAGTGGTATTTTTGAAGTCAAAGCTCCTACATTTATATTACCCTGATAGGTTAGCCTTTATTAACAGGTACAGTCTGGTGACTAAATTTCACTTGAGTGCCAGTTGATGATCATAAAAGGAATATAATGGAGCTGAAATAATATTTCAACCATAACAATAGGTGAAACAATGCCATAAAAAGTGTGGCAAAAAAATATATATTTTGATAAATGAAAGTAAAATTTCAAGGTCAATTCCATGATATTCTAAATACTCCATGACCGGTGGGGAGTTGGGATCCCTGTTTTACCATATAAATAAAACCTTAATAAAGCTTTAAATAAAGCTTTAACTTTTTAAAAGTTTTATGCTAATATTATTTATTTTTTATTTATGCTAATGTTATTTTTTAGTATGACAGAAAACTAACCCACTAAAATTCTTGAACAATACATGAATAATACATCCCACCTTAATTAACAGAATTTAACAGAACAGGTTAATTGACAGAATTAAATATAATTTTTAACACTTAACACATCAGACTTGGCAAACAGTGATGAAATACTTCCTAAGTCCCACAGTTCCTACTTAAGTGGGCATGGTGAATTACTGACCAAGACAAATGTGTCTTTGTTAAACCACCAATTAATCAGGATCAGGGTTTAAGCACACAGTTTTCAACCTGAAACAGTTGTACTGCTGGCTCCAGGCAAGCTCCCTGACACCATAATTACATTGCTGACCAGCTCATTTGCTTTAGTGGTCAGTTGAGTAAGCCTAGTCACGGTGTGAAAGTCAACAAATGAGGCCTCTGGCCCAGTGATAAACACTTTCCAGACATCACACAGACCACAGACCTGAAAAAGCCCAATTAGGGCTGAATATAACACCTCCAAAGTATCAAATTGGGTACTGATTGAATTTAGTATAATCTTTTCAGGATAGCATCATTCAGCGTATCAATTATATCTGTCTAAACAAACCAAGACTGCACTATAGGTCTAAAAACAACACTAAAACATATTCTGAATGGCTCAGACTGATGACATGCAGATATTATATCATGTCTATGTCAATGCCCGCAGACACTAGGGCTGTGCAATTAATCAAAAATCCAGTTTCAATTTTGGCTTCTAACGATTATGACAAACCATTAATCGAGATGAACGATCATTCCATCATATACTGCCTCTTTCCAGTTGTACACATTTGTTGCTCTGCAAAGCTCAGTTCCACGTGAAAATGACTAAAAGCATGTACTGTAATGTAACTTTTGCAGCACGGGATGCGCATCATTCATATTTTTAAAAGTGCGAAAGAGCACAAGCAGGTGTGTGTGTGTGCGAAACACTTAGCTTCGGACAGGCTCGAAGACGAGCAGAGCACAAACATCTAATGCCATCTTAATGTGAGCACTTTAATGGTCAAACGCATGCACATTTGTGTCAGAGCGCTGTGTTTAGTGATTATTCATATTAACCCTCATTTGTGTAATAAACGAACAAGTTGAGAATCAAAATACACTTGAAAGAGAAACCATATATCAGAGCCGCACTATTCTTAACGTGACGCCACGCAATATTCCTGCTGTCGCCTGTTATTAGTATTAATCAAACAACAAAAGCAGAAAAACCCTCACTGCTCTTGACTGAAGGACTTTTGGAGAAAAAAATATTATAGGAAATACTGTGAAAAATTCCACTATTAAACATAATTTGGGAAATATTTATACGTTAAAAAAATTCACAAAAGGGTGAAAAATTTTGACTTTAACCGATAATGTTTTTGAATAATCGTTATTACAATTATGACCAAAATAATCGTGATTATGATTTATCCCATAATCGAGCACCCCTAGCAGACACACACAAAGATGACAATAGCCAGAAAATGGTGGATTGTGGCAAAATGAACACTAATCATTGAAATAAAACAAGCAGCTTCTAGTTTAGAAAAGAATTCAACATAAACTCTCCATTCCCCAGGCCTGAGCCGCATGATGTCAGTATTGATGTATATCGACTGAGGGTTCGGAGCGTCAAGTGCAGTCTCTCATCTGCTGTTGGCTTGTTGTCAGACAGAGCTCAGTGTCATTTACCCTTTCAACTGCCAGACAGGTGACAGATGAGAGGCTACTGAAAACAACGACAGCTATCGGCAAGACAGCCTGGATCCACACTAGACTAAACAGCTCTATCTATCCATCACATCATGACAGTCAAAATGGCATGATTTTCATTCCAGCCCTTTGCCGACTCACACACAGCCATTCACAAATCCTCAATGAAGCCCAGTTGTTTATATCTTACTCGTCTATACCTCTGAGTAGTGTCCCAGACGATGCATCTTGGGTGTTCTCGCTTGGCGAAACAACAAAAAAATGTGATGCAACACCACACTGGCCACGTACACACTGCAGCTAAAAAGAGTAACTCCACATTTAATACTGTTCATAGTTCAGTACAGAAGCTTTTGTCATTTATTTCTTGTAATTATGACTTTTTTCTTGTAACTCGAGTCGTGGTTTCAAGCAGAACATTATAATTTAGAACTTTAACTCTTTTAATTGCAACCACAGTTCATACAATTACAACTTATTACAATTTTTGGTTTATATCTCTCAGCTGCAATTCTATCTCGCATCCACGACTTAGTCATGATTACAACTTTATATATTATAACGGTCACTATAAACTATTCAGTATTACTTGTTTGTCCTTCAATGTACTGTGTGCTGGAGTGATGGTTTGGATCCAGGAAAAGTGGTTGCTTACTGTAGGAGTGCCCAAACTCCGTCCTAGAAGGCCGGTGTTTCTAGAAAACCTAGTAAGAGCTTGATTAGCTATCCCAGGTGTGTCAGATTGGGGTTGGAACTAAGGCTCTGTTTACACTAATACACTGTAGTTAGGGCTGCAACAAGGAATTGATTAAGCTGATTAAAATCAATTACTAAAAGTGGTGGCAACAAATTTCATAATTGATTCGTCATGTCGATGACTAGGTGATGTTTGGTTATTAAAAAAAAAAAACCTTTAGTTGAGCGTGGAACTTCTCGCGCATGGATGCGCCTCATAGACAGGATAGTGCAAACAAACAAGCGGAGGTAATATTAACAGAAAGATACATGGCGAGGAAGGAACCAACAGTAAAGTAAATCACTACATAATCCTGCTTTTGTTCCGTTTTGAAGTGAGGAACATACTGTCCCTGGTGGTGGGGTAAACTTGTTACCAGCTTGACAAGCTTGAGGTAAAAAAAAATTCAAACTGAACTTTGGTGCGTTGGCTGGTGCTGAGCCAGAGAAAGATGTATCATATTATTACAACAATGCAGTGTTTTTAACCAGCCAATGCTTATTTTATGTTTTAGACATGTAAATACACACAAGTGCTAGTAAAACAATACACAATTTACCAATTAGAGTTGGTAAAACACACAAGAAAGTCTACTGAACATTAATAATCCATTCAAAAATAAATTACCCATGTGTATTATTCATATCAGATACATGTAGTGAAAGTAACAATAAAGTTTAATCTATTCTTCTTCCAGCTGGTGAGCCACTTGCTTGCATGCATTTCAGGAGTCCTGCGTGTTTTGCTTTTATAAATGATGCAACAAGCATCCACAAGTAAATGCCCATGTAATGTTATAGAAGAAGATCAAGACCATTCGTCTTTTAAACAACAAAAAACACTCACTTACACATTTTTGTGAATTGGATTATCAGGTAGTTGATGTGATGAGCAAGCATGTGAATATGTTGTATTAAAACAGAAAAGCAAAATAAAAGGGATTTATCTGTCATACAGCGATATTGTAGCTGCGGTGTCACGTGAAAAACATGACGTGTCACTAAAGAAACATTAGGGGTGAGCATTCTAAAATAATGATCACCTAACAAAACTCACTCCCGGTTTCAGCCCTAGTTTTAGTTTTAAAACGGCATTTTAAAATGAAGCCATCCACATCCAAACTTCAGCGCTCCTAAAACATCTCTGTCCACACTATACCGCTGGAAAAGACATCACGTGACCACACACACACTCTGGCACGCACTGCAACGGGTGCTTTGAGAACATCTACCCAGATGAGAGCTGTGCATGTCGCCCTGTTCATCAATGATCTACTGCTGGATCTAATCTCACTGTATTTGTTAAACGTGATAGTTACTTAATCTTGTTGTCTATATCTAACCACATATTCACATATTCATTTTGAATCTATTACTTGTTCTCAGGTAATGTGTGTTTTGGCTGAGCGCAAAGATAAGTTTTAGGACTGTGCAATTAATCAAAAAAACTATTTCGATTTTGATTTTGGCTTCTAACAATTATAAAAAAACTATTAATCGAGATACACGATTATTGCATCATATAACGCAAATCACGCAAAATTCCTGCTGCCGCCTGTTTTCTACAATTAATCAAACAACAAAAGGAGAAAATCCCTCACTGCTCTTGACTGAAGGACTTTTGTATCTAAAGTGTTTTGCTTAAAGCACAGTTTGTTTAATATTTTTATTCTATTAAATTTATTTCTCTTTTCTTTGCAGAGTGGAAAATAACTGTATGTTAATATGCAGTTGAAGTTAAAATAAAGTAAAATTGAAGTAAAATTATTAGCCCTCCTAAATATTAGCAACCCTTTTCCAACCCAATTTCTGTTTGATGGTAAGAAGATTTTTTAAACTTATTTCTGAACATAACAGTTTTAATTAATAATGTCTAATAACTGATTTATTTTATCTTTGCTATGATGACATGATATTATATAAAATATATTTTTTCAAAACACAAGCATTTAGATTCAAAGTGCGATTCAAAGGTTTAATTAGGGTAATTAGGCAGTTCATTGTATAACAGTAGTTTCTTCTGCAGACATTTAAAAAATATATTACTTAAGAGATCTAATAATATTGACCTTAAAATGGGTTTCAAAATATTTGATAAATATATTAGAAGAAATACTGTTAAAATTCCTTGCTCTATTAAACATCTTCTGGGAAATATATGACCAAAATAATTGTGATTTAGATTTTTCCCAAAATCGAGCAGCCTTAATATATATAGTTGTACGTGTACATGTCCGTGACAACGTACAATGATTCTGCACATTTGACTGATTTACTTACTTTGATGTTTAAACTTATTGTACGTTATGCTTTTATAATGTCTATTATTGATTATTAACACTGATATTCAGCAAAAGAGAGGGTATGTTTCGTATTTTCCATAAAATGAAAAGAGGCAGTAATGTTATAGGCTCTGTTTTGTTATAAATATGCACACAGTGAAGATGACCCTCATATAAATATGTAGCTACACAACGTCTCAACATTTTTTGTGTCTGTTAAGTTGCTACTATCAAAATTAAAATAGGCAGTTCCTTATATTATGTTTTCATTTTATTGTTAGGAAAGTGCAACAACGTAGCCAGAATGTGAATGAGTTTATAAAGTACACTGCTCCCTTTGAAGATTTACCTGATGTGTCCTCGGGAGTTTGTTTTCCATATCCAACTTGCGAAGTCTAAACTTACAAGGAGAGGATGCAAGACTGAACTGTGTGTAGGCTACTTAATATTGAGGAAAAAGCGCCAATTTGTCTGCAGCCACAACTCAGTTTTCAGATGTCTATGTTTTCCCCATCCACACTGACACGGAGAGGGAGCGTTTTAAAATGAAAACAGCCTCTTCAGCGTTTCAAAAAGCTCCACTTTCGGTGCTCAAAAACTCCGGCGTAGTGTGGACGGACAGTGTAACCTAGCAAAACTTATGCTTTTATAAGCTAAAATGTATTAGTGAAAACAGGGACTAAACTTTGTGGGACACTGGCCATCCAAAACTGAGTTTGGGCACCCCAGGGTTAGTGCATCAACACATGGCACTAAGGGGGTCATAGTGACCAGAGTTCGAGTCCCAGCTCAAGGTCTTATGCCAATCTTTCTCCCCTCTCTCCACACTTTTCCGTCTATAATTTCCAATGTCCTAATCATTAAATGTGAAAACATATGCATAATAATGATAAAAACATTGCTTGAGTAGAAGTAAGAACTGCTTGCATGTTAGAGTCTTGATAGCAGTGGACCATTATGCTGCACACATTAAAATTAAATTAAAATCTCTATTCAAATTATTTTGCAGTTATTTTGCCTTGTATTATCAGTCTATACAAATTACAGCACTCTACATGAACAGGTTAATATTGCTTATAATCTCCATCTATAAAAATTTCAGTGCACAGCATAAACAAGTTGTATTTGATACGAGATGTGATGCTGATGTAAGTGCTCAAAATCATTCACTGTAATAGCAACAGATTGTAGCAAGCTATAACCACTCAAGACATGCAGAGAACACAACTTTTACTTATATTTTGTTGTTTGCTCTGTACACATATCGATTCCCTTCCACAAGTAAATCTGGTTGTTCGCATAGCCAGTCAATAAGCAAGTCTAGAGATTTTTCTTGAATTAGTGTTTCCTGGTTGTGCAAGCCTAATCCATACGCTCAAACATAATGCCCCTTACACAATACTAAACCTCAACACCCGGTTTATGTAACAGAAATCCCTGTCTGGCAAAGTGGGCACGCAAACAGCATGCTAATTGTACAAGAAAACAGTCGGCTCATAAACAGGTTTATTATTATAACAAATACGCCCCGGGCAGACCATGGGTAACTACAACACAGAAAGCAGTTCCATGTCAGCCTGTGGCAGACTCAAAGAGGGGATATATTCAGACGCTCGTACTCAAGGGGCTCCTGCCCTCTTTTCTGTTGCATCTCAATTAAGATGATCAGAGCAATGGGGGGCAATTATCTGAAGGAATTCAGATCAGCTCAACAAAGTCAACTGAACTGGGTTAACAATGACATATTATTGAAGAAAATCAATCAAATGCCTGGTGTCTTAATAGTTATTGAAAATTCACAATGTAATTGTTACCCGGCCTCATATTTAATAAAGCCTTTGAGAATTACTCATAAGAACAGCGCTAGAAATTAGCTTAGGAGTAAAAAAACTTAATACTCTAAGCAGCACATAAAACTTAAAAGTCATCTCAGTCATAATTTGAAGGTAATTTTAGAAGTAATTCACAACACTTTGCTGTGCCACAAACAATTTTTAAGTAATGACATAAGCATGGATCAATCTCTGAGTAGATTTCTTTAATTACCTCAATGAATGGTGAATTCCTAAGAGGAGTTTACATTCAACAGATTTGACAAAAAAAAAAAGAATTTTTTAAAATATATTATTATATTCATTCATTCATTTTTTTTCCGCCTTGTCACTTTTTTAATCTGGGATCACCACAGCGGAATGAATCAGCAACTTATCCAGCACATGTTTTATGCAGCAAATGCCCTTCCAGCACATTCTCCCTTTTTGTCATCAGAGGGGAAAGCCCCGCCCACTAGTGATGATCTCTCCCTCATTAGCATAGATGGCCCTGAGTAAAAAGCGGCCAACCACCATTAAGGGCTCTATTTTGACGATCCATGCGCAAAGTCCAAAGCGCAGGGCGCAAACGCATTAAGGGCAAGTCAGAATCCACTTTTGCTATTTTAAGGACGGAAAAATCCACTTTGCTGCGCATGGTCTAATGATATGGTCCTATGATAGGGCCCTAAGAGTTTACCTGCTAAAGGTAACATGCAACATGTGGTCTTTTATGATGCACAAATGAACACCAGAGACTCTATAGACTACCCAGGGCTCGAAATGAACATTTTTACTTGGTAGCACCGGTGCTCCCAACTTCAAAAATTTAGGAGCACCAGAAAAAATTTAGGAGCACCAGAAAAAATTTAGGAGCACCCACCAAAAATGATTGAGCACCGCTGCAAATTGTATTTTAAGGGATTTATTGTATTTTAAAACAACATTAATTAGGACTAACAAAAACCAGAAACTATAACTAATGCTGAGATGAATTATTGATATTTGTGTACAATAATTCCAAAATGAATGTCGAATAATTATAAGATATTAATGATGATGAAAATGACACTAATAGTAACAATGAATTACATTTGTCATCATCATGCTGCCTTGAATGTGCTTGAATGCAAGTTATCTGCTATAAAAAGTCTGTTACTTTATGAAAAATAAATGTATAGTTTGCATCAAACAAAAATGAAGCATTGCAGTAAGAAATATTTATTTTGTACTGCTGTTTATATATGCATGTCAGTTTAATAAATAATATTTCTGCTACAAAACAAACAAAAGATTGTAATAAATAATTCAATTCAAGGCTGAAAGCTGCAAAACAGTCATCAGTAACTAAATAAAAATAATAATATACACCTCAAAAAAGAATAGAGAAAAGAAAGTAAGTAAAGTCTCACTTCTATCACTCTTTAAAAGTTTTGGTTTCAGTTTGTGTCAATTTAAATGTTCAGTCTGAGCTGATTTTCATTTTTCTTTGTTAGTGGAAAAGCAGGCGAGTTAGCCGACCTAATTTATGAACAGGATTCTTGCGATGACCAGCGACGCAATACCGCTGTTTGTTATGAGCCGCAGTTTCAGTGTAAACTTAGTAAAGGCGAGCTTATTTAGCGATGATATGTACAGTATCAGATTTGACTTTTAGCGGACATTTGCGCTGAACACGCAGTGAATGAAACGCATCGAGATTCAGGCGCTTTCTCCGAAAAGCACGTACTCGATTGATCTCAGCTGAAGGATCAATATTCACGACATGTCATGATTGCTCTTATCTGCACCTCAACTTTAGGTGGGGTTTGCAAACCTGTGTGCTTTAAGTTTTCACTCTTCAGCCGTTTACATTTCCCGTGGTCATAAGACAGCGGAATACCTTGAGTGATTGACAGCTTATAAAAACCAATATAGCAGCAGGGAAGAGCGATTTAGCACGTTTTTAGAAAAAATCAAAACAGGTCGCACTTCAACCATTATCTGCAGTCGCACTAATGCTCCCATACCCAGCTAACATAAGACCAGCGGGCCACTGGCGGCCCGCCGGCGGCAAAGTCGGCGGTCCACTGGCGGGCGCCGCCCGCGGTCCACCGTCAATTTGCTCATCGTTATTCCAGCGGCCCACCATCGGCTCCCGCCGCTTTTCCGACGGTGGTCCGCCATCGGACCGCTGGTTTTAAATAAGTGTCTGCTGGCGGCCCGCGGTCGGTCCACATGTCATTTTTAAATATTATATTAGCCTTTACAATTGTATTCAATATAAATATGTCCAATAATGAAATCAAGTACAAAATACTTAATCATTATAACATTTATTTATAATACTGCATAACGAACATACATTAAACACTTAATGAAATGTTTCAAAAACACATACGTTAACAAATATAACAAAATAAATGTAAAATACATATAAAATACATACAAATATAATATAACAACATACATACAACAGTTACATTTTACAGTAGTTTTATAAGTAATGTTAATGGTTTAAATATGAACTAATATGAACAATACCTGTACAGCATAATTTATGTACAGCATTTACTAATGCATTAATAAAATCAGTCATGCTTGTTAACATTAGTTAATACATTGCGAGTAACCATAAATAAACAATTAACAACTTTTTATCATTTACCAACATTAGCAAAGATGAATAAATACTGTAATAAATGTATTGTTTATTATGTCAGTAAATACATTAAATAAAACATACAACCTTATTGTAAAGTGGTAGCCATTCAACAATGAGTTTTCTATAATAAAGACAAACTTTGAGACTTCTCATTATAAAAATAAACTATTAAAAAATTAGTATTATTTATATTTTAACATTATTATAATTATTTATTATAATATTATATTAAATTATAACATTCTTATGACATTTAACGTTATTATAAATAACATAAAAATAAATTACATTGCAAATTAATATTAACATATTACAATAAATGTAAACGTGCATTATTATTACAAAATCAAACTAAAACATCTGGAGGTTATTAATAAGACTGTCACCTCACAGCAAAAAGGTTGCTGGTATGAGTCCCGGCTGGGTCCGCTGGCATTTCTGTGTGGAGTTTGCATGTTCTCCCTGTTTTGGTGTGGGTTTCCACCACAGTCCAAACACTTGTGCTATAGGTGAATTTGAACATAGTGTAGAAGTGTCTGTGAATACGAGAGTGTATGGGTGTTTCACAGTGCTGGGTTGCAGCTGGAAGGCTGTGTAAAACATATGCCAAAGTAATATCCAGTTCCTTACGCTGTGGCGACCCCTGATATTAAGCTGAAGGAAAATGCAGGTTCTTTTGTCTGCCCCCTCATGATTAGCAGATCCTAATAAAAATGTCTTTGAGGTTCCTTCCGCTGTCTCTCTTGTAGCAGGCTTCTTTCTTATCCTGAAATAACAGAATCATCAGTCATTATTTTTGTCCATCATCAGTAACTAGATCATTATTGACATTAATATTTGTATTTTTTATTGTCTTTTTATTGGACATCAAGACTGCATTGATTTGATCGATAACATTAATTTACAGTTTAAAAGTAACACTGAAATATTATTAGTTTAAAATAATGATTTTTAATTTCAATACATTGTAAATGGTCCATTTGAGTATTAATAGACTGTCTGCTTAATATCTGTTGATTCTGCTCCTTCAACAGACATTAACTGACCCTAACCCTAACCCTTAATTTACCAAGTACATGTCAACTTACACCAACCCTAACCGCAACCCTAACAGTCTACTTATAATCTAATGAGAATTAGATGGCATTTAGATGCAATGCAGCTTAAATTCAACAGACCATTAAAATAAAATGTGACCATATATTTTATTAATGTGAGGTCAAAGCTGATTTGTTAGCATCATTACTTTAGTGTCAGATGATCCTTCAGAAATCATTCTAATAGGCTAATTTGTTTGATGCAGTTGATATTAATATTAACATTAATAAAAGTAATCATTGGGAATACTTTTAAGTGACACTATAATATTACTTACCTTGAATGAAGTCTGGCAAGGAAAAACAAAGTGGTAGAGTGAGTAGAGGACGATCCAAAATCTAGAAAGAAGTAATAATATATATATATATTACTAACACATTTTAAGAAATGGATACTTGTATTAAACAAGGGTGCATAAAACTGATCAGAAGAGAGTTAAGATTTCTGATTCAAATACTTTTCAATTTAAACTTTCTATTCAACAATGAATCCTGAAATAACAAAACATGATAAAAATAAGAAATCTTGCTTGATCAGCAGCAAATTATGAATACAATTTTACATTTTGGACTGGAGCACTGACGCTGTAAATTCAGCATTGAGAAAAGCAATGTAAAAAATTGTTTAAAACCACTCACTTATGTTTGGATGTCAAAACTAAAATAACTGCAATCAAGACATGTATCAGATGCATGATAATGTAGGGATTTCATATAAAAATGCACATGAATCTATTTAACAGTTAATTATAGTCTTACCTGTGTTTCCTCCAGCTCAGTGATTAGCTCCCTTCATATTGGCTCTTCTCTTCTGTTGTAGGGGTAATTTTGTCACTCCTGAAACCACAGAGCACTTTTTAAAATTAATATTAGTTTACATTACTGTGAAATATCAAAGTAACACATATGTACTAACTTTAACATTTTAATTCGCTCTTGTTGACAGTACAGTGCTTATTTTAGGCTAAATAAAGTAGACTACCTCCAATAAAACATTGTCAAACCTCTCCTCTACACATAAAATGTAATTAAAAGCCAACACTTTTATAAACAATAGCTAGCCTAATGCTAACGTTACCTCTGCTAAAACTCTAACGGACTTTTTCCAAAGACACAACAGTCTCTATAAAAAACATTTTCAACCGAAATATGTCAATTACCAGTAAGAAAAGTGTCAGAAACAGTTATATGTAACATTTGCGTGATTTTAGCGACTAAACTTACCTGAAATTAGTGAAAACTGCCGCATGAGAGAAGTGCTGTTGACGGTCAGGTGTCGTGTCGTTGCTCCGTTTCCATGACAACGCTCTCTGCTGCAGTGCTTGAATGGGGCTCGGTAATGGACACTTTAAAGTCACGCAGCATTTACATAAACATTTAAACAATTCATAAACATATTAAATAATGACACTTAATATTAAATCTTGATTTTTAAACTTAATTTTGTTTTGTTTTAATAATAACCTGTTATATTTAAAACCTCTTGTAGTTTTATTTACTAAACTTTGCTTTTATTAATAACTATATTTTTATTTAGTGCCTCATTCGTTTAAAATGTAAAAAGTGTTAAACACAAGTACTTATATCAGGTACAGAACAGCCAACAACATTAAAAACATCACTGGGTGGGCCATCGGTTAGCCACTGGTGTCCAGACGGCGGTCCACCCACGGTAATCCGCTGGTGGCGTGCCACCCAAAAAACGCCGGTGGGCCGACATAACTTTTAGAATGGGCGGCTTGCCGCTGGTAAGCAGACGGCGGTCCGCCCATATCAAGCCGCTGAATTTGTGCCGACCAAAAAACGCAGACGGTCCGCCAACTCATTGTTTGCTGGGTATATATTATGAGGTCGCAGAGATTATTTTTCGGGCGCATATGCGACCAAAATGGTCGCAATTTCGAGCCCTGCTACCTACTTCCGAGACACTTCTTTTCACATTTCAGATTTTTACAGAGATAACAATATAACTTTAGGTGCATCCCAAATCGTATACTTAGGCACTATTCTATGCCATTTTATAACATAAATAGCAGTGGAGTAAAGTAACTAATTACAAAAACTTAAATAACGGTAATTGAGTAGTTTTTTCTCAGGAATTGTAATTTACTAAGTAGTTTTAAAAATTTGTACTTTCACTTTCCCTTGAGTACATTTTTAGTGCGGCATTGGTACTTTTACTCCACTACTTTCCTTCAACCTCCAGTCACTACTTCATTTTTTCTTGTCTATGGGGATCAGAAAAATCAGTCCAGTGATTCCTGTCCAATATAATCGGGCAGGTAAATCACATCATAATGAACTACCTCATGACATGCTTTATAATTGCAGAAAACTGTTTGGAAGCATTAAAATTGTCCAAGAAGATCCAAAATCTTTACACGCATTGACCCAAAGATTGTTTAGATCAGGGATGGCCAACTCTGTTTCTGGAGAGGACCTACCTGCAGATTTCAGTTGCTATCCATATCATACACACCTGAACCAATTAATTAGGACCTGAACACCACGTGATAATTACAGGCAGGTGTGTTTGATATGGGTTGCAACTGAAATCTGCAGGAAGGTAGCTCTACAGGAACAGAGTTGGCCACCCCATGGTTTAGATGCATGTCATTGATGAGAAGATGACAAACGTTTATTGTATGATGACCGAAATGGCCTTAAACACCCAGCAGGCACAAAACGTCAACATGCCTTCAGATTGGCTATGTACCCTAACCTCATGGGGACATTACATTTTGTTTGGAAATAAAAATCAGGTTGACGTCAGAACTTCAATGTCCAAAACTGTCCACATACATGCACAAATTACATGTAAAAGCATCAGCTCACAACTCACAACTCACTATTCTTGAGTACTTTTGAAATGTCTACTTTTTACTCATACTTTGAGTGATATTTACAACAAATACTTTTACTCTACTTGAACTACATTTTTAGGCAAGTAATGGTACTTTTACTTGAGTATGATTTTTCTTTATGACTTTTTCCACCACTGATAAATAGTATAAGCAGTTCATTCACACTGCAATGTTCACACTGAAGTGTACTTGAAATACCTGAATGATGTACTTATTCAACCATTAAAAAGAAGTGTAGATTGTTGAACACGTCACAGCCGCCGATTTGTTTACTTGCGAAAGGGGCGGAGCTATCGGACACTGATGTTGAATTACTGTTATTTATTTTGGATTGTGCAAGTGAAATTCCCCTGTGTGAGTGATTATGCTGTCTCCCAATGATGAATATGGTTATATTCCTGCCAGGCTCTTTTTGGTAGTATGGTCATTTATTTCACTAATTTGGCAACAGTCTAGGACATCTGGGAAACAGTTTAAATTTACGGTTAGTAAAAAAACATTAGAGTTTATTTTTTGATGTTACTAAATTCATATGCTATACCACTGAGTGTGTGAGTGCAGAAGTGCATAGTGTACAGTGTGCTATTTGGGATGAAATAATTAACCAATTTATATCTGCCACTATGGTGATGCACAGGCATTTGTAACTCCATCAAAATCTTATTTAAATTTAAATTTAAATTGACAGTCACCAAAATGGCACAATTTAGATCAAAGCCTAAGGTGGCAGTTTCAGAGTGTTATAAATTGAGCTGAAACTTCAAATACACACTTTAAAAGACGTCCGCAACTTATTTTACATCTTGTAAAAAGGGACACAATAGGTCACCCTAAATACAACAGTAAAGCCAGCGTGTGGTTATTAAGGATGGGATGGTATAAGACTCTGCGGTATGATTACAATATCACAGATTCACGGTATTGCGATTACTGCTCTAAAATATATATTTTTTAAAACTCTGGGTAAAAAAATAAAGACATTTTAGCCTTTGAAAACAATATATTCTATTTTATAAAAAAAACTTTACAATATTTTAGAGCAGTAAACAAGTTAGGCTATATAATTCAAATAAATCACAGACATTGCTGTCTTCATTTATTTTAAAAACACAGATTTCTTTACAATTTAAAACACCATCTTTGGATATATTTTTTTCCTGCTGGAGATACTGATGTCCTAAAAAATTGTAAATAAAAAATCTTATATATACCTTAGGAACAGTATTACAGAAAATTTTGGCAGTGTTAAAACCTTGAGTTTCCAAACCGCAGTATACATTGAAAACGGTTATCGTTCTATGCTTAGTGGTTAATGGCGAAAGGCTGCAAAACAATAAAGTTTGATTAACTGTTTATCATAAAACATTATAAAAGTATTATTACTCTCTCCAGAAAGAATTGTGCATGAATTTGTGCCCAATGCCTCGGTGCAGCGCAACAATTCCATAGGTGAATGGGCCATTACATCTTTGTTGCTGACAGAAGAATAAAATTTGGAGATTATATTTTGGCCAAAACAAAATTTTTTCAACTCAATTCAATTCAATTCATACTCTGAAGAGCTAAATAATATCTGAAGCTACTTAACGTCCTGAACAGTTATATTGTAATAAATTGTTAACAAGATGTAGCGTCTTTGACAGCATGTTCTAAAAGTTTTGTACTGACACAATTTGCAGCCAGGTGTCAAGTCTGTGTGCTGTGGTGAGAGGATTCCTCTCTGTCCCAGTCCCTTTTAAGGCCATGAACGGAGGAGAGCAGGCATGAGGTACACTCACAAATAGCCTTGCCAAACAACCACATGCTCACACTTTGTTGAGGTCCTGTGGTAAACACACAGGAAACTCAAAGCAACTCTATCGTTCTCTTTTTGATGGCATATCAAACAGACAGTCTTTTGACAGCCAAATTGATGACAGCATCAATTTAAACTCATTTAAGATAATACTGTTGATTGTCATGTTTTTTTCTCTTTTTTTGCATCCACAAAGTCCTTTGATTATAATTCTAACTTCAAAGAGCAGCTGTATCACAAAGAGGCCTTCAGTTTACGCATGTTATGTTCTGTTCATTAAGGTGTCAAAATGAGAGCTGTACTATAAAGTTAAACAAGCAACATCATTTCTTTATTTAAATGTCAATTTATTTAAAATGCCATGCAGAGACATCTATAGAAATTAAAAGATATGATCCAATCAAATTATGAGTCCTTTAGCAAACTTCACGATTATCACAATTATTATACATTCATTCATATCAAAACACTATTAATTTATTAAATCACATTCGTTAATATAATATAATTAATAATAGAATCATAAAAATAAAAGCAAACACAAATCTATTTCAATCTTTGGATTTAAAGAAAAGTAAAAAAGGGTTTTGTTTTAAAGACAAATAATCATTCATTCATTCATTTTTCATTATTAATCAGGGGTCTCCACAGCGGAATGAACCACCAACCTACCCAGCATATGTTTTACTCTGTGGATGCCATTCCAGCCTCAGTCCCAACACTGGGAAACAGCCATACACTCTCACACACATACACTACAGCCAATTAAGCTTATTCAGTTCACCTATACCACATGTGTTTGGACTTACAAGGAAAAACCCACGTGAACAATTAAGGGGAGAACATGCAAACTCCACACAGAAATGCCAACTGACCCAGCCGAGTATCGAACCAGCGACCTTCTTGCTGTATGGCGATCGTGCTACCTACTGTGCCACCGTGACGTCCAATATAAATAATAACACTAAAAATAAATTATTTTTATGTTTTTGTCTATTTTATTTAAGATTAAATAAAAGCTACAAGAAAACAAACTTCAAAGGTGGAAGGCTCTTGATCAGCTATAGTAAATAAACCTTTTTCTTTCTTTAATCATTCGTTTAAACTTTTACATTACATTTGTGATAAATAGGTGCTTGTGTCGCTTAGTGTTAGCATGCGTTAAATGAAACTACATTTACAAGTCCAAAGTGCAAAATTGTGAGCCAGGCAATCAAGTCAAATGTGAAAGCAGCAGCTGATTGTGCGAACCCGCATATAGGCATCTGAGACACATTAATATATAAATCACATATTGTAAATAAAAGTTTATGTTTACATGTTAAAGACATAAAAACACATCAATAGCACATCCCTACAATAATTGAGGGATTCAGTGACCAATCAACAAGTTAAGGACAGAAACAACTCTCTGTTCTCTATCCAGTTTGACCAATATGTGAAATGCATTTATCATGACTGCATTTTAACAGCAAATGGAACACCAGAAACAGTGCCCATAGCTACCAGTCTTTAACTTTATTATAGGACTGGGCAATTCACAGATTGAAAATGCAAATGCGTCTTCTCAAGGAAGTGCAGTGTGATTTGTAGTAAATCTCAGCAAAGCTAGAGCAAATACCATATACCAACCTCCCGCTCTCCCTCATGAAGCAAATAGGGAAGTAAATGAAACTGCAGTTCATCGAAATTCCACTAGGCCTGGCTTCAAAATAAAGCAGATTTCTATTGACCCTACTTTTGAAACGGGCAACTTTACAGCAGAAAAAGGTTTTTACAGGCTGTTACAAAAACAATTTTGGTTCATACAGTTAATATTACCCTTCATGACAATTGTGAGGGGATGATTTTTTTATCTCATCCGTTTCCTTTATATTAAGTCTGCATAATTATAATTGCCACTTTAGGACAACTAAGTCTCGCTGGTCACCGGTAGTTCACCTCAGCTGATTCCGGCTGATTAGCTGCTGAACTCGGCATATACATTGTATTTTTGTTTTGCTATATATGGTTTTACACAGTCAATTGCCTTTTGGAATTATTTCTTACAGTTATAAGATGATATGGCACAAACCACTCATGTGGCCTCTAATTCCCAGGTCAGTAAAATTATATAACGTTACTTATACCATCTCTTTTAATCTATTTGTTTTATTTAAGATCAGTTATATTTTTCTTTAGAACTTAAATGCATTTCAGAATCTGACAGATTGATTAGCTGTAGGCTATAGTATAGTCATCTGAAACATTGTCATACACTCAAAAATATATATTTTTTTGCTTGTTCAAACTACCTAATTAAAATGAGCTAAAACAACACAATTTTTGAGATTTCATTGGAAACTTAATTTTTTATGTTCAATTCACATTCATTTGTTAAAAGTGTTGAGTTAACTTAATCGATTTGTGTTGGGTCAACATGAATGAATTATGTGGAACTCTCCATTTTTTTACAGTGTACAGTGTTATGCCTGGATTTCATAAATAGCCTTGCATTGACTAACACAGACTAGTATTTGGTATTTGGAAGTTATTCGCATTTTCCTCCAGTACAAAAACATAAGAACAATGCTTAGTGGCTCAATGTATTAAAACGGTGCTTTTAAAAGACTAAACATTTAATTGATATAGTACACAACCAAGCAAATCTGGTCAAAATGTAAAGGAGTTGCAGGTAATAAAGTATTAAGTGTTTCTCCCAAAGAAAAGAAGATCTAAGAAAAATGCTACCAGTCATCTGTAGCTTTGCTCACGCTTCACCTGCCCTTGTTTGGTATCCCCCAGTCGGTGCGATGACATGAAAACAAAATGGCGATGGTTGGCCACACCTACTTTTAGCTTCTTTTGCGTTCTTCAGAAACCGAATGGGTGACGTCACAGATACTACGTCCATATCTTTTACATTCTATGCTTAATACACATAAATATTGGCAAAATACCAGTTGCTGAATAAACAGAAGATTTCACTGCTTTCATGAATTAATGAACACACAACTGTGGAAAAGTCTCACAGAAGTATTTATTTTAAACACTTGACTGTAGTTTTAAGATGAATTTGGAGTAAAATCATGTTATAATATGTTGTAATTTCATGTGCATTTACTATAGTCATACTTTATTAAGAAGCTGTCAATCAAATTGAAAGATAAAACAAGATACTATGAGTATAAGTAGGCTAGAGCTGCACAATTCTGGCTAAAATGAGAATCACGCTTTCTTTGCTTAAAATTAAGATCACGATTTTAATCTCATAATTCTGTAGATGTAAAATAAATAGTTAATACAAGTAGACTATTATTATTGCTATTCTCAAACATATGGTAAAACAACAATAATAATATTAGGCCTATGTGTAGATCTACTGTTGGTTAAAATGCTCAATTTTGTTTAGACATCGAATGGTGGATTTAAACAGACTTCAAATATGTCCTGGTTGGTAATTCAATAGTGATGACACCATTATTATCATTGAAAACATTATTAGACAATTTTTTGTCACTGGTAAAATGAAACATTTGTCATTTTCAGATTCCCTCTCTTGCATTATATTCAACTTTATTAAGGCTAGAGTAGTTATACTGACCCTCTGTATTCGCTACCAAAAGAAACATATCAAATGCTTGTCGTAATCATAACTCCAAATTCCGATGATCATTTAAATGATGTGCGCGCCGATTTCACTTTCACTTCCGTGTGTGTTCATGTTATAGCTGCCGTCACTCTGAGAAAAAAAATACATCCAAATCATACTTTCCGTGCGGCTCTCAAACAATCACTCAGTGTAATAAACTGAATGTTATTCACAGCTTTATTACCTGTTATTTACAGCCTATATGGGTTTTGTTCACTAAAGTAGACATGGCAGCACACTCATGCTTTCTCTCTGGTAAACAAACAGTGCGTCAGCTCATGCGTGATTTTGCGGCTGTGAATACACCATTACATTAAGACAAAAATTCTATTTTTGGGTGAAATATACCTAATAAATACAGTATGTGACACTTTAAACACCATTTAGAGGTGTCCATGTAGCTAAGCAAAGTAAAACAATGTTAAGATTTGTGAGCCCACCTTTACGCTTCTCTCCTGAGAGATCGCAATCTCTCTTCGACTAACCGTCCTACAGTAGGCGCAAGAAAATCGCCTTGATTTAGTCGTTTACGTTCTCCACTTAGCATTTCTAGCTATTAGGTTATAACACAGAACTGTTAAAAAGGGTAGGTAAATGAAGTACAAAACAAGTGATCATAAAGAAAAAAGAATAATATTTTATATAATAAGATTCTGAATCTGAGATCCCATAAATCAGTCATCTGACACCCTCTCCTTTGTTTTTTTGTTTTTCTTTTGTGTTTTACTTTCGCTCAAGTTCAAGGAGTTTGTATTTCAAATATAGACTAATATAGACTTTCTCTCTAGACAAAGTGAAACCACTCGCGCTTCTGCTTTTCTTACGTCATTCTGCTCTTCTTGGCTTTGTGGCTGTTCATCAAGATGAATACAAGTTTTTTTTGAGCTCAAGTTGAACATGCTCATTACTATATGAAGAGTTCAGATGCAAAAATCTTCAAGTGCCATCTGAAATTTCCATAGAAAATGAACATTTTTCTCAGTCTTTCAACAATCTTTGTTCAAGTTGAGATATTTCACATTAAAGACCAGGAAAAAGACTTATTCTTTGCCATGAAAGTGATATTACTAAACATACACACAGGAGCCTGATAAATATGCTCATTTTTGAGGAAAATTTCACACCGCATTTAGAGGTTTTTGCATCTAAAGTCTTCATCTATTCACACACACACACACATATATATATATATATATATATATATATATATATATATATATATATATATATATATATATATATATATATATATTAGGGGTGTCACGATTTCGATTTTTAATCGAAATCGATCGAAATTTATGCTCAACTTCGATTATCGAATCAAAAAATAGTATCTTCGATGCTGCCACGCCCCCATGTCACGTTAACTTGGCTTGCCAAGCGGGAAAAAAACATGCTTGTTTAAGTGCTTGTTAAACTGCAGACGCAGGAGACCCGTCGACAGAACTTAAACCCTCTCCTCTTTCAATGAAGTCGCCGGTGTGGAAGTATTTTGGATTTCCAGTTAGTTATGTTGACAACGTTCGTGTAGTCGACAAAAAAAATCACAGTTTGCAAGCTCTGCTATGTACGTATTACAGTTGGGATGATAGACGATAGGCGCATCGCGATCCTCTGCCCCGCACCCGTTGCAAATCCGCTCGGGAAATATACACACTCAGGCCCTGTTTACACTAATATGTCTTTGCTTTTAAAAAGCATTTTAGAACGACAACAATCCACATCCACACTGGTGTGTAGCATTTCTGAGCAGCCCTCCTTCCTCACTACCGCTGAAAACATACATCACGTGACCACACACACTCATTCACACACAGATATAGACGCACACACATTGTCATGCGCTCGAGACAGCGGGTCAAGGCAGTTAGCGAGTCAGTAGACTGCTTCCATCTTTTACTTTCACACAAGTACTTAGTCATTTTAGCGAACACCTTAGGTACTGTTGGCTGGTTATAACAACACAGATCACTGCCTATTCACGAGTCCCGCAGAAAAAAGTGATTGACAGGTTGTAATTATGTGTGTAACTTACCTTTATTCATTTACTGTATGATTTGTTTATGGGTAAAACAAAGACCATGCAAGTCAGGTAGTTTAAATGGTAGGCTACTAATAATTAATTTGTTGTTCATAATCGAAAATCGAATCGAATCGTGACTTTAGAATCGAAAATATAATCGAATCGAGGATTTGTGACACCCTTTATATATATATATATATATATATATATATATATATATATATATATATATATATATATATATATATATATATATATATATATTATAATATATATAATATAATATATATTAATTAATTAATTATTCATAATCGAAAATCGAATCGAATCGAATCGTGACTTTAGAATCGAAAATATAATCGAATCGAGGATTTGTGACACCCTTAATATATATATATATATATATATATATATATATATATATATATATATATATATATATATATATATATATATATATATATATATCAACTGTGTATTTAAAAATGGCGCTTCCTTTTTATTCTCCTGGCTTGTATTTGTGCTACTGACGTTTCTCTGTAAACCAATAGCATTCAGCTTCGCCTTTTGTGACCTTTTTGTTGTGCTAGGTACCCTTTTTAAAAGGGTACCCAAAAAGTGGTATGGTACGGTTTGCTTTTTTAATATCTTTTAACAGTAGAATCAGGCATAAAAGAGTACAGACCCAAACCGTATCGTACCGTACCACTCAGTGGAAATCTCTTCTGGAACCTTTTCTTTTTAATCAATTAAAATATAAAGTGTAAACACTGGATACAGCTTCCATTCAATAAACGCACTGGTGAGAAACATCTGCCAGATGAATTTCCCACGGTGCTAAAGACAGCCATGATGAATAGATGTGCAGTCTATTTAATGGAGTTTCTATCAAGTGGATTTTTTCTGGAAAAACTTTATTTTGTCAGCTTAAATAAAAGAACACGCATGCTCACAGTAGCACACCATGTTGACCAGTCTGTACTTCTCCCTCACAAGCTGATTTTAGCTTGTGTTAAATCAAATAAGGCGTCTACTCTGGCTAACATCAACAGGACCCTCAGAAGTGGCACATGCCCTGCAGTTCACAAATGAAAGAAAACTTCACAATCATGGCCATGTTTGTTCAAGACAGACATCAATTGTCATTGCACGGCTGAATTACACACTCTATGTGCCATAGTGGCGGCTATGCTAAGTATATTCTACATCAATGGCAAACAAAAATAATCACTCACTGGTCACATAAGGCTGCTGGGATTAAAACAGAATAAAAGCAAATATGTCTGGTGTCTAAAAATCATGCTTTCTTGTCGAGTGCTTTGACTGGTCTGGTCATGGTGACACAGTAAAAGGAGAGCTTGACCACCATGTTAATTTCAAGGCCAGTTAGAAAATCTAATTTCTTCCATGGCTTAGCTGTCACAAAAGATAGCGCTAATTAGGCAAGGTGCAAAAACGACACGAGAGGCAAGGCTAAAATTATCTTCATAAGGCAGTAATCTGAATAAAATTAAACTACAAATACCGTCAGTATTGTGAACTTTAAATAATGTTCTTCACAAGACCTCAGTGTATTAATGTCTGGAACAACATGTAGGCAAACATTTAGCTTTGCGTTTAGGATTTTTTTAGTGCTAGTAAATGTTGACATGCATTATGTGAAGGATCACTTGATCACTGAGGTGGCATAAATTAACAGCAAACTTGATTTTTATATATTTTTTATTTTTATTGAATTATCCCATTTTACATTTATTAATAACTGTCATCCACAATTTTCACCAGTTTGCACTTTTCAAACAAGTCTGAGGTTTCAAGAAAAAGCAGTTCAGTCATATGTCATCAAAATGCTGTAAACATTTATTCACCCCGCTGTTATTGCAAACCCATAAGAATATTGAACCCAAATGAAGGCAACTTTTTTGCCTGAATTTAAAGGTCCCATGAAATTAAAATAAAGTTTTTTAGATGTTAATATTAGTATTATTCATTTTAGGACACCTATAAGCTAGTGTGCCCTCAAAACAGTGACAAAATTTTTGTTTAGAAGATATAAAACTGATGTAAACATGTAAAGCTATTAGTGTGTCACTTCCGCCCAAATGGATCAACGGTTTTATTCACGTCACCTCACACAACAGTTTCTCATCATATTATAACCAATCAAATCCTCTCTAGTATTTCACATGCCCCGCCCCCTTCAAAAAGCTTCTCATTTGCTTTTCATTTGATACACTTGAGCTCAACCAGTCCCCATAATCTTCTATTCCTACGCACAGGAAAGCGTCAGACCGGACACGCAAGCTTGTGCAACAAGTTTCGCAGTTCACTGCTTTGCAGAGTTCAAGCTTGGTGAGCTCTGACCTGCGAAATCGCATTACGTGACTGTGTGAGACCAATCGAGGATCAAAATTTGACCTCTTAGGACAGAAATGTAAAATATGGACCAATCGCTTGTTTTTTAAATGTCTAATCATCTTATTTAATCCCACCCCTTTTCACAGCGCCATACTACAGAATTTTACATGCTCAACCTCTAGTGCAGGGGTGGGCAAACTCAGTCCTGGAGGGCCAGTGTCCTGCACAAACTAACCTGCTTATAGATTTCTATTGACCTTGAAGACACTGATTAGCATGTTTAGGTGTGTTTGATTAGTGTTAGAGCTAAAGTCTGCAGTACACCGGCCCTCCAGGACAGAGTTTGCCCACCCTTGCTCTAGTGTGACCGCAGCATCACTGGCAAAGCAGTAATAAAACAATCCTATTGGCTGTTTTTTTTAAAGAGAGGAGCTACTATGTTCTACCCTCTTTTCGTGTTTCGTTTACGTCAAACATTAAATAAAAAAGCATTATTGAAGCACTTTACAGGTAGGGACATTTAAAGTGCATAAAAACAAAAGTTTCATAAAATTAAAAGTCTTGAATTGGGCAATGGTATCTGAATCTTCGGAAGACTTGGATAAGAAGGTTTGATTCATATGGATGGCTTAAATAATCTCTAAATGGATTTTGTAAAAACTTTTTGAAAGTTTTGGTGAACTTTCTTTCGATGGATATAAATTAATCAAATGTCATAAAAAATAACTGTTAGATAGTTGAAAGTCTTACAGGTTAGATATTTTTTAGGTAAATAAATAAATTATAAAAACAGGAAATGAAAACGCTTAGCAATGCTACACTTCATTTCAGACCTTATAAGGATGATATTTAATTACATCATGAGCATAATTAACAGAAAAACAACTCTGTTAACTGAAATCTTGCCTGAACTGTCAACTGCAGAGGGTCAATTTTACGGTATTTCATTTTAAAATTATATTGATTGCTAGTGGATATTATTTCATACTCTATTACAGATAAGAGGTGCAGATAAAATGCGATCTTATGCCCTTCTGAAATGTTACCTACTCAGCAACATCAAACTGAGGGTCAGTGCTTCACAACTACAGCATCACTGTATAAGATTCAAACTATTTCCATGCCTGTACTGATAGATTACTCAAATTTAAAGATCAAGCACAGATCAAACCCTACTCAATTAGCACTCTGAATTAGACTACTTCTAATACTGGCAAATTCTCCTTAGTCAACACAATCCCCAGTGCCAGATATACTAAGAAACTGAAACACATCTGATACCATCCCTCCCTGTCAAAGTTTCCAAACATGAAGTCAATCCCTCTTTTGCAGAAAGCCAGCAGTCTTGTCTTGTTTTCAAGTGAATGGATTTGAGCCAAAATGTAAATTTTAAATTGAGGAAAGATCTGAATTTCAACCGCAGCGAAAACAAAATGGCTGTAGTGAAAAAAATAAAAATGGAACAGCCCTCCTCCCGCTGTAGCTCGCTGCCAAAAGGTGTTCTTGTTCTGATATTTGGTTTGGAACGACTGCCAAAAATTAGATATGTCCTTGGATATCTCCCTCTTTCCTTTGTCTCCTGTCAGGACTTGGCCGTCATCCAGTGCAACTAGCCATAGCCAGGAACAGAGGGAGCTCCATTCACACACATAAACATCACTTTGGATTTATCCTTTGCTCAAATACTGTGGTTCTTTTGTGTAATAGTATACTCGGCATATACAATAGCTTTTCTGGAATCTTTTTGTGGGCCAGCGCTCCATAAGTAGATGTGTTTGTGTTTTGATAAACATGATCGGTCTCCTCATCTGACCTGGGTTTTTCCATTGGCTTTCCATGAAAAGATGAAGACCTGCTAACAGCTCTTCCATTTCGAAACAACTATAAAGAGATACTGTCATAGCTAGAACCACAGCATTCAAAATTAAGATTTTAAACTGTCCCACAGCTCCACAACCCACTTCTGACCATAAGCCATCAATTTAGTTCAGCTATTTTAGAAGGTCTAGGTGAGGACAAAGGTTTAGCCAATGCTTCTGAACAAACTCTAATGCAACCAAAGCATTGATTTTTCTTGATTCAGGCTAAATGCCAAACATGCATTTATATTCTGCTTCAGAAGGTCAGCGTGTGCCTGCTGAGGCATAAATATGGATATGCAACAACACTTTTGTACATTTGCTAAGAGAAGATGGAGGAATGGACATTTAAAAAAAAGTAATACCATCATATGTTATATCACACTTGTATGACTTTATTTCCCTGTGGAAAACAAAATAAGATACTTTGACTCTGTAGCCAAACATTAATATTGATGCCTTTCTGTAGCTTAAATGCTAGAGCATGGCAAAGGTTGTGGGTCCAATGCTTAGGGAAAGCAAGAACTGATGAATATGTACCTTCAAAGAATTTTGCTTTGTAGAAAATGTCTTCCAAATAGATACCTAATCAATTGTTTATGCTTTTGTTGAATTCATTAATTCAAATTAAATTTTACCAATAGCGTTTAATAGCACAATCTGTGCAGCAAACAACATTACCCATGATGCTGTGGAAAAATCTACCCCAATCAGAGTCAAAGCAAGTAAAGAGCGCCAAAAGAGGTCTTTAACTCCACCCACGCCTCTGAGGCAACGTGATAGGTGGGAACTGAGTTGGTCTCCCAACTCTCTCAAAAAGGCTGGGACTTGACTTTATTCCTGTTAGGATTTGATTGGATAGTTTACTAATTGCTTGTTATCTAATGTGAGAGACAGGTTGTTGGAGGTGATGTTGTCACATTAATATTCATGGTCTATTAAGGTCCATATGTAATAAAGGGTCAATAAAGGTTTGATCCATGAATGCGTCACTGCAAATGATCTCGCAGACTGGACCGTCTGTCAGGAAAGCAGCACGTTTGCAGTTTTCTCCAACAAATAAAATTAAGCAATGCTAGTGTTGTCTTCTATGATGTACTACACAA
Source organism: Danio rerio (assembly GCF_052040795.2). Taxonomy (NCBI): domain Eukaryota; kingdom Metazoa; phylum Chordata; class Actinopteri; order Cypriniformes; family Danionidae; genus Danio; species Danio rerio. The sequence continues at coordinate 57,127,053 of NC_141025.1, read as the reverse complement.
ACAACTCTGTTAAATCTTATGTTTTAGTGTATCATGAGGCTTTTAAAACCCAAATTTCAAGAGCTGCACTTCTTGAATGGTTGGAAGTTCACAGTGCTGGTTGGAAATTTAGTTTGGAACTTGGGGAAACACTGAATCGTTGAATTATGTTTGTGAGAAATCTCCACAACAATTTGCTAACAATGCTTAGCTCTCTCTCTCTCTCTCTCTCTCTCTCTCTCTCTCTCATATATATATATATATATATATATATATATATATATATATATATATATATATATATATATATATATCAGATAGAGTTATCAGATATTGGCATTTTAAAATTCCATGTCGATATCATTTACATGAGAAAATGAACTGTGATCAATTAAAATACAGAAATTGATATTTAAGATTTTTTCAGTCCATTTTTATGGCTCAGTACTTCAATATAACCAATTTTCTAAAACACCAATAATTATGTCATTTATCACTACAACCTAGTGTTATCGTCTACATTTAAACACTGCATCATTTAATTAATAGTATAATGTTTAGTTTATTTGGTTTGTTTTGGGTTTCGAACAGAAAATCCTGGCCCAGGTCAAAAATGTTATCAAAATGCCTTTTTTGCAATTAGCCACAGATTTGCTCCAACCAAACCATTTAAAACACCATTTAAAATCTGATAGGCTAAATATAGAAAACATTAATAATAACTGCAACTCACGTTCTGAATAGTATCTGATCTTGGCAAATGTCAGCAAAGGGTAATTTGACCATGCAACCTTATGACAGATCAGATAGGAAACCTAACACTTAGGTCAACAGTTGCATCATTAACACAAAACGCTGAGGTGTCTCAAAACCTAGCGAGACTCTTTCTTGCCAGCATTCTAGGGAAACAAAACGCCCCAAAAAACGCGGTCTAGGTAGACAGCTAGTGAGGTTTTGTGACACATCCCGTCTGCGATGAGTAAGAAGAACACAAGTGACATGGAAAGCAAAGCCTACACGGTGGCTTATAGTGGAAATTACTATAGGCGCTTGACAGTGCAAACACACGCCTACTCTATCAGCGGGAAACTGATGCATGGCCACGATTACAGTAAATTACGCTGAATAATGCCTCTTCCTATGAATATGCCATTATATATCAGAACATACAGCTCAAGGTATTCTCCCAGTGTTGCAATTGCAGCTTCGGGGTGAGTTAGATAAAACATTCACCCTCTGTAGTAAATGAAACTGTTACTAATGATTTATTACTGATAATGGAGATTGAGTTTTGTTTATGTTGAACAATTCAGGCAATGCTGGCGGTGGTCTACCTTTTTCTTCAGGTAAAAAAGCTCTGCAGATTTTAAGTGCATCGCCTGTAACGTCACGTTAATCGCATGCCTCAGAAACAAAAATAAATAATCTGATCAAAATGGCATAGTGCTAAGGTTAAACTCACCCATTGCTGCTGCTGCTGCTGCTGCTGAAGTCTACGAGAGTAAATCCATTTACTAGATCATGACAAGCACTTTACAATCCCTCAAAACTCAAGCGGTTTTTTATCGCTTTAAAATGGCGTCAGTCCTAATCTCGAGTTGGATTTCTTTTTCGGGAGGAAAGAAATGAAGAGCGGTCGATCTGCGGTCGATGGGTGAAATGCGTCTGCAGATTCAGATGAAATGTGGACTGGAGCAGAAATATGGTGTACAGTCAGTCTCAGCACTGCATTGCTTCCCTCTCAAATCCTCAGGCTCGGGGGGAGGATCGAGCCTTCCCACTGCGGAGAAAACAAATCTGCTCTTACGATCCACAGTTATGTCCAAAGTCCTGCTTTCCGTGACTCGCCGGTCGTGCGGGGCAAATATATCCAGGAGAAACGCGGACTCCGGCGTTCCCGCGGCTGAACGTGTGTTGCTTCTGGACTTCAGCGAGTGTGATGTGACTCTTGCTGGACTCCCGCAGTAGTTTTTGATGGTTGGTGTGTGTGTGTGTGCTTCTGCTCTCTGAGTCTGATCTGGGCAAACGCTCTGACTGACAGACCTGTCCTGGCTGCTGCTCGCTCACCTGCGCCATCTACCTGTGGAACAAGATATCTATCTATCTATCTATCTATCTATCTATCTATCTATCTATCTATCTATCTATCTATCTATCTATCTATCTATCTATCTATCTATCTATCTATCTATCTATCTATCTATCTATCTATCTATCTGTCTATCTGTCTATCTGTCTATCTGTCTGTCTGTCTTGCTAAGCGTGTTGTATACAATTTTTATGTTTTTTTATTCATTATTTATTTGTTTGTTTGTTTATATTTTCAATTTTCAGTTTTAGTTTATATGTTTAATTACAGCATATTTGTATTTTTTATGCCTTTCTGCTTAAGCCCAAAATATGTTTTTTTTTTTTTTTTAATTTCTTATCTCACTTTCCAGAATATTTGTATTTTTTTGTATTTGTATAACAGTTTTTCTGGTTTTGTGTTTGCATAGAGCAATATATTTATTTGTCTGTTCACATGTTTGCTTGATTTGTTTATTTTGTCCACTTGGAAATGTATTGCTGAAAATGTATGTTTGTTTTTGCCATTTTTCTTCAGTACAACATGTTTATTTGTTAAATCAATCAAAATTCGGTTATTTATTTATTTATTCATTATTTATTTATTTATTATATTTTTACAGTTTTCTCTGTCGCTCTGGTGCGTTTCTTACAATACTACATTCGCAAAACAGTTAATGCATTTCTCAAAACATTTAGAACAAACTGCAAAACCTAGTTGATAACCTGCAAAAGCGTGTTACTTGATCAAAATGGAAAACTCATTCCTCAAAAGCAAGTATGTCAATGAAAGTGTCAGTGTCATCAAGATGAGAGTCCTGACACCATTGTTTATGAACAAGATAGTCAAATGGCTTTGTCATGTTTTCATTATGACAGTTTACTCTGTTAATGTAAAAAAGTCAGATGTAAGAGTCAGATTTTGGTGACACATCCTGAAAATGCTGAAGAAAGCACTACACTGCCATTTGAAAACTACAGTAAAGAAGTTACACAAGTAGTTTTTCTCAGTCGCTTTGGTGCATTTATCACAACACTAGTACATTTCTGCACAACAGTTAATGCATTTTCCAAAACAATTAGTACAAACCTCAAAACCTAGTTGATAACCTGCAAAAGCACGTTACAAGCTCAAAATGAATAGTGCATTCCTCAAAAGCAAGTATTTATGTCAGTAAAAGTATCAGTGTCATCAAAATGAAAAATCCTGACACCATTGTTGATGAACAAGATAGTCAAATGACTTTGTCATGTATTCATTATGACAGTTTACTCTCTACATTTTGATGTACATTACATCTGCATGAGGACCAATCAGGATCAGCCTAATTTTTTAATTTCGCCAGACTGCTCCATTGACGTCAGATTTTGGTGAGACTTCCAGAAAATGCTCAAGACAACACTATATACTATTTGCACAGCCATTTGAAAAACTACAGTAAAGTTAGACATCACTGCATTTAGTGAGGTATCTGAGTACAAGACACGAAATATGTATGTTTACTGTAACATTTTTACTGCATATACTCTTTACAATTCTAATTTATTCACAACATTGTGCAAAAGAATAAATACATTCTTATTTACAACAAACATAAAATTTCTTTGGGTAGAGCTGTGCACAACTGTAAACAATATTGCAGCGCATATCGGAACTGAACCTACAACATACACAGACAGGTGTGTAAATCAATCATGAAATTGTTAAATTTTGAAGACATTTACAGGAAAATAAATATTTTAATTTTTTTATATAAAATTAGCTCGACAGATTTTGACAACTAGTTCAACATTTTTGTATGTAATGAGTCAAGTAATGAAATGAGGACTATTAGTTTTATATGGAGTGACTATTCAGCATTCACAAGTTTAGTTTATTTTGACTGACATGACATAACCAAATGATAATGTTATAAATAGCGGAGAGTTGTATGAAAGCAATTGATGCATGTCCAAAAGCATTTGCAATTTGTTGGAAGGAATGAGAAACTGCTTCTAGGATGTGCACAAATTACTAAATGTTTTGAGAAATGCATAAACTGTTGTGCAAATGTAAATAGTGTTGTGAGAAATGCACCAAAGCCACTGAGAAACATAACGTTTCGTTGGGCAGAGCTGTGCACAACTCTAAACAATATTGCAGTACATATTGGAACTGAACCTACAACATACATAATGTAGGTCTGTAGATCATTCATGAAATTGTTCAATTTACAAGACATTTTCAGAGAAATATACATACATATATATATATATATATATATATATATATATATATATATATATATATATATATATATATATATATATATATATATATATATATATAAAAATTTGCTAGACAAATTTTGACAAGTTCAACATTTTTGTATGTAATGACTCAAGTAATGAAATGAGGACTATTAGTTTAATATGGAATGAATAATCAGTATTCGCGACATAAGCAGATGATAATGTTATAAAACAGCAAAGAGTTGTATGAAAGCAAATGATGCATATCCAAAAGCATTCACAATTTGTTGGAAGGAATGAGAAACTGCTACTATGATGTGCAAAAATGAATTATTGTTTTGAGAAATGCATTAACTGTTGTGCAAATGTTGTGCAAAGTCACTGAGAAAAACTGTAACAGTTGCTTATTTCACTATAATACACTTATTTTCTAGTTGTTTATTTTTCTACTTGACTGTTTGCTCAGAGCAATATATTTATTTGTCTGTTTGTGTGTTTGCTTGCTTTGTTGTTTATTTTGTCCGTTTGGAAATGTATTGCTAAAAATGTTTGTATTTGCCATTTGTTCTTTTTAGCACAAAATGTTTATCTGTTTTATCAATGTTCATAAAATTCCGTCATTTATTTATTTATTTATTTATTTATTTATTTATTTATTTATTTATTTTAATATCTCAAGTGCCGTCACAATGGCGCAGTGGGTAGCATGTTCGCCTCACAGCAAGAGGGTTGCTGGTTCGAGCCCCAGCTGGGTCAGTTGGCATTTCTGTGTTCTCCCCTTGTTCGCGTGGGTTTCCTCCAGGTGCTTCATTTCCCCCCACAGTTCAAACACATGCGCTATATGTGAATTGGGTAAGCTAAATTGGCTGTAGTGTATGTTTCCCAGTGATGTGTTGCAGGTGCGTAAAACATATGCGGGATAAGTTGGCGGTTCATTTCGCTGTGGTGACCCCAGATTAATAATAAGAATACGCTGAAGAGAAAATGAATAAATAATGTAAATTTTCAATTTGATTGTAAATTTGCGTATACAGTGTGCATATATGTGTTTACATGATTAATTCGTGTTTCATTATCTGTATGACAACCAAAACTTAGCATTTTTTGTTGTATTTTTTATTGTATTTTTATATCTTTCTGCTTCACAAAATGTTGCAATTTTTATTTAGTACTCATATATATATATATATATATATATATATATATATATATATATATATATATATATATATATATATATATATATATATATCATATTATATTATATTATATTATATATATTTTTTATGTTTTCTTATCTTGTTCCAGAACAGTTATCTTAAGAGATGTTTATTTCACTGCAAAACAGCTGCCCAGTACTGGGAAACACCCATAAACACTCATTCACACACTCATACACTAAAGCCAATTTAGTTCAACTCACCTACAGCGCATGACTTTAGACTGTGGGGGAAACTGGAGCACCCAGAGAAAATCAACACCAACATGGGGAGAATATGCAAACTCCTCACAGAAACGCCAACTAACCCAGCTCAAACTAGCGACCTTCTTGCTGTGAGTACAGTTCTCACCACTAAGTCACAGTGCCCCTAATTGTTGCAATTTCTTAAAATATATATATTTTTTCTTTTTTTTTGAGCACAAAACTTTTGTTTATTTTTATCACTTTTTATTTGTATTGCAAAATAATTAATCATATTTATTTGCTTTTCTTGTTTAATTAGTATCAATTTGTATCATTAAATATATAATTTTTTTGTGTGTTTGTTTTTGGTGGCTCAGTGGTTAGCACTGTGGCCTCACAGCAAGACGGTCACTGGGTCAAGTCTTGGCTGGCCCATTTGTCATTTCTGTGTGGAGTTTACATGTTCTCTGTGTATGTGTGGGTTTCCTCCGGGTGCTCAGATTAACCCCACAATCCAAAAATGAACTAATTTGGCCACAGTGAATGAGAGTGTGTAATGGTGTTTCCCAGTAAAGGGTCTTGGCTGAAAGGGCATCTGCATAATAGATAAGCCGAAGGAAAATGAATGAATGAATGAATGTTTTTTGCTTTTGTAATTTTTTTTCTGTTTGCTTGATTGTTGCTCAAATTTATTTTATGTATTTTCTTTCATTCATTCATTTATTTTCTCTATGGCTTAGTCTCTTTTATAACCTAAAGTCACCACAGCAAAATGACCCGCCAACTTATCCAGCACATGTTTTTACGCAGCGGATGCCCTTCCAGCCACATTGGGAAACATCTATACACACTCATTCAAACGCACACTCATACACTACGGTCAATTTTAGCATACCCAATTCACCTGTACTGCATGTCTTTGGAGTTGTGGGGGAAACCGGAGCACCAGGAGGAAGACCACACGAACACAGGGAGAACATGCAAACTCCACACAAAAATAGCAATTGACCCAGCCAAGGCTCGAACCAGCGACCTTCTTGCTGTAAAACGAACATGCTACCCACTGAGCTACCGCATCGCCTATTTATTTGTAAATAATTTGTTTTTTATTTATATCTGAAAATACCACTAAATAGTATTTATTGTTTTGTTTATATTCGTTTGCTTGTGCTGCAAAAGATTTAGCTGATATTACATCTATATTTATTCATATGTAGGGCAAAAGGTTAATTATTTAATTACAGTAACTCCATCAAATCAGCACATTGTAGGTAATTCATATTTATAATCAATAAGCAAAATCTATGTAATCTTAACTGTTAGCTCATCTATTCCTACATTCTTGTCATGTTATTTGAAAACATTTTCAGACATAAACATTTTTTCATTTACATTGCCTGCAAACTATATCAGTAATAGAAAAAAAAACTCTGTATTTGATTTAAAGCAAAGCTATTTAATAGTGAACTGTCATCACTCACTGTCATCACGCTGTTCACCTGGTTTGGCCTTTAGACAGGATGGGTGTTTATATTTGAGCTGTGTATTGATTGCAAGAGAATCTAATGACAGTCTGAAGCCTCTTCAATATAGAGGTCAGCATCTGCTCCCTTGACGGCCAATCAATGTCTCAACTGTGTTAGTAAATACTTCTCATTGGTCAACCTTGAAAATCAATGACGCTGCTGATTGAGAGGTTCAATGATTTTCTTGTAAAAAAAATAAAATAATAAATAAACTGCCATGGAGTTTGAGGGGTTTGTGTAATGTGCTCAGATTAATAATGAATAATAAAAAATGTTTACTTCTGTCTCAGATAAGTGTGTGCAATTTTGATAAAAAATAAATTAATTAAACTTAAAATGTTTGGGTAAACAGTAATTAAACATGATTTTGGTGAGTTTAGTGCTTGTATTAGTTTAGGTTTGTTTCAACACAATCTCACAGCAATTTGTAACTTATTGATTAAGTGGCTCATTCGGATGAATTGGTACAATCTAATTCCTACAATTTAGTAGGATTTGCTCATCACTACAAATTGGTAGGAAAAGCCACTAAACTGATAAAATGTGAAAAACGTATGTTTTCTCGTGAGATCAGGCTGTTTGTTCTTATAAATAAAAGTTAAAACTGCCAGATGGGAACGACAAATTCTGGGCTTTATTTTAGCGATCTAGGCGCAAAGCTTAAGCGCAGGCTGCAAAAGCATTAAAGGGTCACAAAACACCAAAACACATTTTTTGAGCTGTTGACAGTCGAATATGTGTCCCACACTGCTAAAAACACAATTAGGACACATTGTTGTTTTTGCATTATTTTAAGTAAATTCGTACTGCCGGTTTGAAACGAATTTTTGAAGCTGCATCACAGCTATGAGATAATAGCGTTGTATTCCAGCGTACAGACTGGACGTCTGTGCCAGAGTGTGTCTTATTACCTCTTACAGTGTGATGCATTAATGTATAAGTAAGGCTTGGTTCAAACCAATCAGCGCGCTCTATTGTGCAACTTCATTAATATTCATTACTGTCATAGTGTTTAGACCAGGGCCGGCCCTAACCAATTTGGCGCCCTAGGCAAGATTTCAGGTTGGCGCACAGTCACATCGCAGTAAACTCCAATGCTAGTGTACATGTAGTCATAAGAAACTAAATAGCTTTTTGATCGACTACAAGCTGGGAAAATATCAGATAAATATGCCAATGAAATTAACGTTATTGCTGAATAGATCTAATATTTACACATTTGCTTGAGGAAGTAATAATGGAGGTAGGCACATTACTATTACTATTTTCCATAACATCTTTGCGCTTCCATAACATTAGCTGACGTTAAAACTAACAGATAGCACTATAGCTATATTGATTAGCAATGTTATGCCATATCTGTCAACGTTGGGATGTAAAAAATATGGGAAAACAAATAGCTTCAAATGATAGAATACATAGCAAACATTAGAAAATATTGACAAAAAAATAAAAAGGTTTAGCCTATTAAAAACAATGGCCTATACAAAAATTAAATAAAGCTATAAAATATATTTAAATTTTAATTGTATTTGCATATTGCTTAAAGTTACTATAGATATTTAGTGAAGACCAGCAAATGAATCTCTCATTGTGTTGTGTTTGATAACAGAGGTGTTAATGTAAGAATGCACAGATCTATATGAATGAATGAATGAATGAATGAAGCATTCGACTACTTAAGTAACTGTTTGTACTCATTCAAGAAAAAATTAGTTGTGTTTAAAATAAAACAAGCAGGACAGAGCAAAAAAAAAAAAAAACGAAAAAAAAGCACTTTTCCGACGGTCCCTTACTGAGAGCTCCACTCCGCGCGAGCTCAGCTCTCCCGGCTAAACGCATATCCCCGGCTACACAGAGCAGTGGTCGTAATTCCCTGAATTCCCCCGAATGAAAGAGCCAAACTGCAGTTAAAGTCCACCATTTAATAATTTGGCAAAAAAGTCGACTACAGATGTCCATGTAAACACAATCCCTTTCTCCCCTGTGTGTGTGTTTTGACTCTAAAAGTCAGCGCACCCAAATAGACTCTCCCACACCATGCCTCTTTTCTTTCTCCAACACTCCCCCCTAAACAGAGCTGGACACGCCCACTTTTCTGACTTTTTCCAAAGTAGGTGTGAAAACACCCTGCTGAAACGAGGGGGTTTCATGGCCCTTTAAGGCATGTCCCAATCCACCTTTGCTTTTTAAGGGATGGAAGAATACGCTCTCCGCCGTGGCACATGGTCTAACAAAGTTGTGCTTATTCTCCTAATGAGTTATGGGTATGTTTTGAGAATAAACCAATCAGAGTGTCTTCTCCCATTCTCTTTAAGAGTCAGTTGCGTCTAGCCATGATGCAATTGCTATTTACATGGCAGACTTTGTAAGTGGAAAAAATGAACACTTTACCAGCGAGAAAACAGTTAAACAAACCATCTGCAGTGAAAGGATAAAGAATGAGCCTCCTCCAATCGGCCTTTTCTTTTCACTTCCACTTTCTCTCTTTTGTGGATAAGGAAACGTGTTGCATGCACAAACATCCATCAGCCTACATAATTAATTTCATTTTTTAAGCGCAAAGATGTTTTAAAACTATTCAGTTCTAGTAAATGCAGTTCTAATTTTAAGCAAAAGATTAAAATAACAGTAATAACCAAGTAATATCCAAATACACATGCTATGCCCCATGTGGTCCAAAACCTGACAGGTGGACCAATCTAAGCTTGTTTTTAATAAAACAAATATAAATATGCATATAATAAACAATACTAATAATGATAACATTATACCAAAGCAAATTGTCATGAATAAACTAAAAGATATTTGTAAGCTGTACATCCTGTGTGTGTTAAGCAAAGTGTAAGTGAGTCGCACAACTAATGGCCCGTTTACACTGAGTGGTACGGTACGGTTCGTTTTGGTATGCTTTTATGGCCGTTTCCACTGTCAATAAGCGTACCAAACCAAACGTTCCGTACCACTTTTTCGGCACCCTTTCAAAAGAGAATGAGAAAGGGTACCAAAAAGTTGATTGGAATGCTGATTGGTTACAGAGATATGTCACGAGCTCGTCGAGCTAGACAGAATGTAAACAAGGGATCCGCCATGTTTTAATACACAGCCGAGAGATTACATGGATATACTATATGCATATAATAACGAGCCATGGATGACCCAAGCTCAAACAAACCTTGTCGTCATCTTGATGAACAGACACAAAGCCAAGAAGAACAAAATCTGCCGTGTCCTGTTGTTGCTTTATGAGCCCGTCTAAAAGTGTGTGCGGTATTCGCTTTCTACCGGGAGCTTGCGATCGTGTCTATATTTGATATAATAAATTTCTTGAGCTGATGATATTAACATGTGTGATTATTGAAGTGTCTCCGTCATCTGATCCATTCAGAAAGCAAAGGACAAGCGTGAGAGTGAAGCGCGGAAAAAAAGGAGAAGCCCGACAAAACACTGGAGCAAAAGTGTTTTAGCAACCTAAATCATGAAGAAACTGCCATGTTTATCTTTGAATTCTGGACTATTATGAACTTGGAATGCCAAAATTACTCTCTAACAAAGCTTACATGTGCTGCTGAAGATTACAGACACAGATGAGAGGTTTGCACTGACTGTGGGCTATATTGCATGTGTTTTTGAACTCAAATAATTACTAAATGTATGATGTGTGTAGTTTTTCTGTAATTAATAATATATCGGAGACTGTAAGGGGCTTTATGTGTTCATAAATTTTGCATTTATATATTTATTTTATATAATTACAGATGTTACAGTAGCCTATTTTGCACTGTAATTGATCTGCAGTTATAATCAAATCATGGTTATAGAAAAGTTAGCTATAACATTTATAAACAAGTATTTATGTGTATAAAGCATCTGTTTTGTGAGAACGACCCATACAGCTTTACTGTAGACATTTATTCAAGCAAGCATGACGTTGACTTAAACTTCATGTCGTACACTACGCCCACCAAAAGGGTACCCTTTGTGGTGGAAACGCAAGCCTGATAAAGGTGACCCGTACCGACCCGAACCGTACTGTACTGTACCAGTCAGTGGAAACGAGCCATAACGCAATCTGCACTGGACTTAAGACCTGCTTTCAGCTGGTCTACTGTGCATTCTACTTATAGGGTCTATGACCCCACAATTTAAAGAGTAATTATACAAACTATATACATTTTACCCATATACATTTTTTACTTTTTTTCTTTCTTTTTTTTTTACTTCTCAGCTGTATGCTAAAGGTGTGTTTTATATAGCCAAAACATTTTAACATAACTTCAGAACAACCAAATCAAACCCTGATTTTTTTCATCCATTCATTAATTTTCTTTTCAGCTTAGTCCTTTTATTAATCAGGGGTCGCCACAATGGAATGAACCGCCAACTTATCCAACATATGTGTTATGCAGCAGATGCCCTTCCAGCTGCAACCCTTCACTGGAAAACATCCATATACACTCATTCACATAAATACACTACAAACAATTTTATCTTACCCAATTCACCTGTACCGCATGTCTTGGGACTTGTGGGGGAAACAGGAGCAACCGGTGGAAACCCACACGAACGAAGGGAGAACATGCAAACTCCACACAGAAATGGCAACTCACTCAGCCGAGGCTCAAACCAGTGGCCTTCTTGCTGTGAAGCGACAGCACTGCCTACTGCGTCATAGCGTTGCCCCCTGATTTTTTTACGTAAAAATAAATAGATAATGAATAAAAGTTACAAAATCTTATTTTAATAAGATGTTGGGTACCAACTAAGGAAAACTGATTGGTGTACAATAGGACCCCAAGTACACATTTATAAAGATGAATTGCTTTTAATTATTGATAAAATGAATCCTTTACGGTGTTAATTTTGGAAATTGAATTTATGTACCTCAATACTGCTAGTGTCACAGTCACACAATGAGGTCAAGGAGGGTGATCTTTTTTCAACAATTTATTCAAACAAGTAGTGCATTAATAAACAGGAGACGCAGGTCAGTGAGAGTCTTGCAATAAGGGAGATGAATAGTTGTTTACATTGTACATTGTAGATAGCCTCAAGAAGACATAGAGAGTAAAGTCACTTCCCTTAATGATAGTTCTATATTTACTCACAGGCTTGAGAGAAACATCCACATGGTTAAACGTTAATAGGAGAGGGGAATCATGTACGGAAGAAGGTGAGTCAGGATGAAGGTAAGGTGAACCGTCATGCTGCGTTCACACCAGACGTGGAACGCGCTTTAAGCGCAAGAGATTTACATGTTAAGTCAATGCAAACGCGCGAATATACATCCTGCGGCTCGATACGCGCGAATGGCACGGTGCGAATGGCACGATACGCGCGAAAGGCGCGGCGTGAATTGAGCGTTTTGCACGTTTGACGCGCTTAATGCACATTTCGCGTGAATCACTCGAGTTTGAAAATCTGAACTTCAGCGGACATTCACGCCGCATAACCAATCAGGAGCTTGCTCTTGTGGGGACGTGATTGTGATGTATTGCATGTTGTCAGTGTTCTGGGGGATATCCTCCAGCCTTCACCGACAACAGTTCATCAAACTGGGCTTGGCTCAGTCAGAAGCACCGCTGAAAGCCTCCGTCATCCAGGTTCAGTTTCTGGAGGAGTTTATGAGCTCACTGAGCTGGATGCACTTCTGAAAGGATGTAGTGGACTCAGACATGTCCCTAAACGTATCGACGCTGTTTTAAGTCTTCATAAAGCACATAAACACTGTTATTTTCTTCATAAAATTCATGTTAGCCTTTTAGCAACGAAGCTACAGTCACCGGGCAGACAGAAGCTGTGCCCATCACACAAATCCGCATCTGTTCTGAAGTGAATTTGACACGCGAATGAAGCGGGGTTTGACGCGCGAATGAAGCGAGTAAACTAAAATGTTTACACGGCAATTTACATCAGACTTCGATTCCAGCCACTGACTGACTGGAATCGAGGAGGCTTTATAGGGAGTCTTTATTACGGGTGCAGGTGTGTCAAATCAGAACTCAGGTGAGTGTGCTTCGGTGTGATAGGAGGTGGCAGGAGATGCGGAGCGATGATTGGTGCCAAGGGAACGTGATAGTGAGAGGGAATGGTAAATGGAGCAGCAGGGAAGAGCCGGTGATGTGACAGCTCGATTCCACTAAAAACCATGACCCATTGTTTATTTCATTTATTTTTTGTTCTATTTTTTCCTCTCTGCTTTTATTTGTTGTCTTAAATACTTTAGGCTCTCCCACTAATCACAGATGCAAATCTAATGAGTACTGAGTTCAAGCACACCTGATTGCTACTCCCCAATCAGCACACCCTGTATAAGTGCACCAGATTTCCACTCACACTTTGTCTGGTCTCCTACACAGATAGCACTTTCCTGCTCTCAGACTTGCTCCTATGTTATAGCTGAGTATCTCTTCCAATGCTCCAGTGATCCCAATCCTCCTCGTCTCATCCTTGTGTTCATGTATGTGTGAATTTCCCCTCCATTGTATCAGCTCCTGGAAATCCACAATCAATATCACCCTGCTCCATAACTCTAGAAATCCATTGACTCTCATTGCATGTATCCATCTGTACAATATCTGCAAAAAAAAAAATAATAATAATAAAATGTCTGTTAGATACTAATTACCTGTCTGAGATTTGTTTGCAGTAGATTCCCTCAAGCATGTCTTCACATCACCAACAACACCACCAGCACCTATATCCGCTTCCACAACCTGTCACTCATTCTCTGTCACCCTTCTACTCCACCAGTTCCATGGTCAACCCGGCACCCTACTCAGGTTCAGCAGAGAATTGCCATGGTTTTTACTCCAATGTTTGCAAGCCCTGGAGATGCAGCCGAACGATTCTCTTCTGACAGGTCTAAATTTGCATTTATCATCACTTTGTTAACAGGTTGAGTGCTACAATGGGCAGAATCTCCCATTAACCCAATTGCAAACTGGAGTATCTCAGCCCTTTACAGAACCCCAGCATAAGCCCATGCAGGTTGATACCACCAGACTGTCCTTAGTCAAACCCTCAACGTCATCAGTCAAAGCCTCAATGTCACCCCTACCAGATCCTCTCCATTATCGACAGTCCCATAGGCCAAGGATAAGGTCTTCACTGCATTGGTGAATGGTTATGGAGGATTTCAGCACTGGAATTAGCACATCAACCTCATCCCTAATCAACCAGTGCCCAGAGGTAAAATATACACTACTATCATCCCCGGAAAGAAGACCATGGAGCAGCACATTAGTGAAGTTCTCCATATATATGACCATCCACATCCCGTGCTGCTTGAAGTTTTTTTTTTTTTCTTTTGGAAAGAAGGATGGAGGTTTGAGTTCCTGCATTGATTATAGATCCCTAAATAAAATCACAATCAAGTATTGCTACTCACTTCCCCTTGATCCTTCAGCCTTTGAACAACCCAAGAGATCCCAGGTATCCACTAAGGTTGACCCAAGACGCGCCTACAACTTCATCTGGGGATGAGTGAAAGACAGCTTTTGTGACCCCTACTGGCCACTATGAGTACTTGGTGATGCCCTATGGACTAGTTAATGTCCCCTTCGTATTTGAGGGATTCATGAACAAGCTGTTCGGGACTATCGTTTTGCTGGTTTACATGAATAAGGTTTGATCTACTCTTGGAACAAGGCCGAACAACACCATCAGTCATCCCCTGTGTTTCTGGGCTATCACATCACTTGGCATCTTGACATCCTGGCATCATCTTGGCACTCTTGGTATCAAGATGGGCAAGATGAAAGGAAGTTAACAAGAATGGGCAAACACCCTCCACAATCAAAGAATTCCAATGATTCCTAGGTTTTGCAGACTTCTACAGAAAAATGACCTCTTTTAAAAATAAGACCAAGTCTCTTTCCTGAACTCCAGAAGCCTCTAAGGCCATGAAAAACCCAAAGACAGATTTTCAACTAAAGATTTCCACCTGGTTCATCCAGATTTTTAAAGGCCTTTAGTTGTGGAAGTAGATACCTCCAACCCAGGAGTGGGAGCTGTTCTGTCTCAGCTGCAGGGGACTCCACCCCAACTCCATCCATGTGCCTTCTACTCCCGAAAAACTTTCCTTGGTAGAGCAGAACAACAACATCGGGAATTGTGTTGTCACTCGTGACACTCGTCATATCACAAATCACTGGCTATCAAAACATCTCTGGAGAAATGGCGACATTGGTTGGTAGGTGCGAAACATCTATTTTTGGTATACATGGACCACTGTAATCTTCAGTACCTCAGGTTAATGTCTCAATCCCAGACAAGCCAGGTGGGCTTTGTTTCTGACCAGATTTAATTTCACTGTTTCTCATTGCCCTGGTTCTAACAATAAAGCTGATACTCTGTCCAGCATCTATGTTTCAAGCAAATCCCATGTAGATTCTGAACCCATTCTTCCAGAGAAGATAATTAAAAGTCAGATACAGTGGACCCTGGAGGAGGATATACAAAATGCCAGTAACTCTGATCCAGCTTCATCTAGGTGTCCACCCAGTCTCACCTATGTTCCCCACAGTCAAAGTAAACCTCTGTTACATGCCACATACACCGCCCTGAGCACAGGTCATCCTGGGGCCAATCAAACCCTCTCACTGCTAAAATATCACTTATGGTGGCCTGGAATGGCCATCAACATAAGAAGGTACGTGAGGGGGTGCAGAGAATGTGCAATGTTTAAAACTCTTCATCATTTTCCATCAGGTAAGCTCCTTCCTCTTCCCATTCCGTGGGGTCCCTGGTTACACATAGGAGTAGACTTCATCACTGACTTACCTCCAGCTGATGGTAACACATGTGTCTTTGTTACAGTCGACCTTACAGATCATGGAACTGCGCCCTCAATGTCATGCCTGATCAACCAGTGCCCATAGGTAAAGTATACTCTCTTACCATTCCCGAAAAGAAGGCCATGGTTACATTAGTTAGGCTCTCCAACAAGATAAACAACCATGAATGTCCCCTGCTGCATTAGGTTTTTCTTTGTGGGAAAAAAGGACAGAGGTTTGAGGCTCTGCATTGATTATAGATCCCTAAATGAAATCAGTCAAGTATAACTATCCACTTGCCCTCTAACAACTTCAGGGAGCCCATGTATTCATTGGACTTCAGAGGCACCTACAACCTCATCCGTATACATGAGGGGGAGGAGTGGAAGACTCCTTTTGTGACCCATAGTTGCCACTATTAGTATTTAGTTGTACCGAATAGACTAGTTAACACCCCATCCATATTTTAGGGATTCACTGACTTACCTCTGATGATAACACATGTCTCTGTTGCAGTGGATCGATTGACCAAAGTCAGTCATCTCGTACCATTAAAGAGCTAACCTACAGCTATAGAGACCATAAAAATCTTGTTTAACCATGTGTTCCAAAATTATGGCATCCCAGAATGCATTGTCTTTGATCAAGATCCTCAGTTCATCTCCATAGTCTTAGTAATAGAGCATTTTTCTTGCTCCTAAGTGTGACGGTCAACCTATATTTTCATCCCCAGAGCAATGGGCTAACAGGATGGAAAAGGCCGATATCTTTGTACCTTGTCACGGACACCAGGACTCCTAAAACCAGTTTCTTGCATGAAATCTCTGTCAACTTTTTAAAAAAAAGTCCCTCTAATTCAGTGTCCAGCACCACTCAGCTTAGGAAAACCCTCAAAGCATCAGATCTGACCCTCAGAAGCGGTCCGTAGAGAGAGGGGTTCTGGCACAAATACTCCAGGATCTTCCACTAATCACTGATCCCAGTCACCACACCACAGAGTTCATGCTTACAGATAAAACTCTCATTCCTGCTCCCAGAGTTCCTGGATTTTTTTTGGCATACCAGCTCCTGAAAATCCCCTAATAATATCCCCCGGCTCCATAACTCCAGTAATCCAAAGACTTTCATTGACTCTTATTGCATGTTTGCATCTGTGCAATGTAAATTGTCTGTTTGATACTAAGCTCTTTTTCCGACATAAAAGTTTTATTATGTATATTTTGTTATATTTTAGGGCTGTGCAGCGGTGCAGTGGGTAGTGCTGTTGCCTCACAGCAAGAACGTCGCTGGTTTCCTTTTTTTAATATTTCCCAGATTATATTTAATAGATCATGGATGTTTTTTACAGTATTTCTAAATATATTTTGTCTTCTGGAGAAAGTCTTATTTGTTTTATTTTGGCTTTTTATAACCATTTTAGGGTCAATTTTATTAGTCCCCTTATATATTATATATACACTGTGATATGAATATATATTCATATCAAAGTGTATATATCACAAAAAAAAATATGTCTATAAAAAATCTTTTATTTCTCTACTTTGCTTGTATTGTTTGTGGTGTGTCACGATGTGACTTATGCCGAGTTCAGACTGCATGATTTTCAAAGTAGTCATGTCACAGATGTTTTCACACTGCATGACTATCTAGCTAGCGTTTCGTCGCTGCTTTGTTTACACTGCAAGATGGATCGGCGACAGGGACATTCACATTGCATGACTTTACTATAAGAAGAATCGCCGACAACTTCGTCCAAACTACGTCTCACAGCCAAAAACACGTAGTATATCTTTTGTTATTAACTACATAATGAGAAAGAAGCCTTTAATGGGGTAGAACATGTACATGTTTGCTCACATGGGTTTAAAGGGAATTAGCCATTTCTCCTCAACGTTAATAATAAACTAATTTCTTTCAATATGAAACGTCAAACAGACACGGTTGCTCCTGAATCCTGTCAAACCTCCACTAGTTTTTCCTCCATTTCGTGGGTCCAAATAAACCGAAAAAGAGCGATTTAAACTTCTCCCCCAGCCTCCCGCTGGCCTGCAGCAGGTATTCACACACGCACACACAAGTGAAAGCTGCTCTCTCATTGGCTGTAGGCGATCGCTGATGTTATTTTCAGTCATAACTCAATTCACACTGCATGATTTAAATCGCCAACAGCTCCAGATATTTAGCATGCCAAATATCTCGCAGGCATCGGCGACTCATCGGCGATTCTCTCAGATCGCGCCTTTGAAAGTTCATACTGTGTGATTGTCACTCTCGTGCACGAGCAGCGATTTGCCTGCAATTTCAGGCATTTGTCGGCGATTTCTCAAAACCTGTCGCCGAGCCAAAATCGGGGCTAAAATCACGCAGTCTGAACTAGGCATAAGGCAACAACACACAAACAGATTTTCAACCAGAATCCCAATTGTAAACACAGGAAATTTTGCTAAATCTCTTGAGACTTGAGAATAAACAAATAAACAAATATAAAATTTGTGCTGTTGCCACAAATCAACAAAGCTGATCCTGTGTTTCTGCTGTCTAAATCCATGTCACTTTGTAACTCCATGATGTTATTCTTCTGGAAACATCTTTTTTTCATATTGCTTTCTGGATATTGTTTAATTTGGTATAATCATCTCAAGCTCTAATGCGTCTTTGTCCTATGGGTTCCTGCCACACATCAGGATTTCTGATCTTCTGATCATAAATATTCAACATGATATACACTTACGGTTTGCAATCTGTGTACCTCAGATGTTCTTCCAAGCAAATTAAGTCACCCTTAACACACTTCACATCACAGGAAAATCTGTTAAAATATTCATTTCATTCATTAATTTTCGGCTTAGTCCCTTTATTAATCTGGAGTCACCACAGCGGAATGAACCACCAACTTATCCAGCAAGTTTTTACACAGCGGATGCCCTTCCAGCTGCAACCCATCTCTGGGAAACATCCACACACATTCACACATGCACCCATACACTATGGACACTTTAGCCTACCCAATTCACTTGTACCACATGTCTTTGGACTGTGGGGGAAACAGAAACACCCGGAGGAAACCCTCACGAAGGCAGGGAGAACATGCAAACTCCACACCGAAATGCCAACTAAGCCAAGGTTCAAACCAGCGACCCAGTGACCTTCTTGCTGTGAGTCGACAGCACTACCTACTGTCCCACTGCCTCGCCCTGTTAAAATATAATCTTCAGAATTACAAAGATAATTGGGACATGGTTAGATTGTCAGAAGGGGAGAAATCAGCTCAAAATCCCAGCCTTAGAGAGTGATTCTTTAAATTGTAAAATGATTCATTTAAAATTGTTGATTCATCTAGAAATCATTTATTTTCTACAAACAAGTATTTAATTCAAAATGATTTGCTTAAAAACAGGTTTATTCTGGAAAGAAACACCGATCTTAAATGCACCAGCTTTGTTTAAATCTAGCGGAATTGTTTTTGCATGTTTCTTTATCAAAATTGAATATTTAATTTTTGAAAGAAATATATTTTATCAATTATAATTCCTGGTATTTATTAAATATTATTTAAATGTTTAAATTAACCTTGAATGAACCCTTGATATTTCTTAGTTTTGCAAGTATATTAACAAAAAAAGTAGATGTTTCATAAAAAAGAAAGAAAATAGCTGTTTGTGATGAACAAAAACAAGTTTGTCAAGAAATACCTGTAATGAATTAATTTCTTTCAAAGATATGAAATGCATTCAGGTAATTTTAGACCCTGTGCATAAAGGGTTAACTTTTCAAAACTTTTTTTTACTTGAGCATTTTAAAAAAGGTCCTTAAAAAGCCTCTTTAACTTCAGTTACAAGCAAACCTTTGTTCTTTGTTTGTTTGTTTGTTTGTTTGTTTGTTTGTTTGTGTGTTTGTTTGTTTGTTTGTTTGTTTGTTTGTTTGTTTGTTTGTTTGTTTGCAAAGTGATTAGCATATATTAGGTTAATGTCAGTTTGCATCATTAAAACAATAACTAAGATATCATCAAGCGATTAGGCCTAAATCATCATAATGAATATATAGGTATGGAACAGAAAGTGAGACTGAATGTTGCGTAAAAAATCTGTGAAGAGATGTGAGAGGGGAGAAGTTTTATGCCATTAGTTTCTCACACAAACATGTGGTTTTATGTAAGTTCTCCTATGACATGTGACAGACATGTTACCTGCAGAGTCTCAAGAAGCAACTGCTGCAGTTTGCAGAACACCGTCAAATAAAGGATTACTGTTTGACATTTTTAAGTTAAATCTTTTTGACATAATATAAGCTAAAATTACATGTGAAATTTATTTGACTTAAAAATTTAAGAGAGATACTAACTATGCATTGTTAAAACATGTCAGGATTGTGGCTAGTTTTGTGGCTAGTTTTGTGGCTACACAGTTTCAACGTAAAGCAGTTTACATTTTCTTTTCAGTTTTAGAAGAGACTCAACAGTTTCAAAGTTTTGATATGTATAAGTAACTGGTGTCAAAAAGTTTTAAAGTTTTCATTCACAGTTTCACAATTATATAACTGTGTTCACCTGTTCTTCAGTATAAGTGTTCAGACCGAGGATGATTATCCTGTCACGACTCTCATTTTTACTCAACAGTTTCTGCCTTCTCTCACCATTAAATCTGATAGTTGTAGAATGAATAATCTTGTGTGCCTCAGGGAAGATGATGACTGAAACACAAAATATTTTAGACAACTAACACTTGACTTGACATAAAGTGTCTTCAAACCAGTGTTACTTTTGTTTAATTGAGATATTAGTGTAATTTTAATTAATTATTTGAGCAATATTTTTTTTACTTTTCATTTTAGTATTAAAGTTTTAAACATTTTTTTTTCTTTTCATTAATTCTTAATTTTCCTTTTGCTTAGTTTCTTTATTCATCAGGGATCGCCACAGAGGAATGAACAGCCAACGTATCCAGCATATGTTTTGCACAGTGGATGCCCTCAACCCAGCATTGGGAGCCACCCATTGACTCTCACATACACACTCATACACTACGGCCAATTTTGTTTAATCAACTCACCTATAGCACATGTCTTTGGACTGTGAGGAAAACAAGAGCATCCAGAGGAAACCCATCCCAACACGGGGAGAACATGCAAACTTCACACAGAAATGCCAACTGATCCAGCGGAGCTAAACCAGCGACCTTCTTGTTGTGAGGTGACTATGCTAACCACTGAGCTAGTGTGCCGCCCATAGTTTTCCTTTTATTGTTTATATTTTGTGTCATTTTAGTCAATCATTTGAAACTAAATGTTTTTTCTTATTTTGTTTTTTTTTGTATTTTTGTTTTGGTCAATAAAATAAAGTAAAATAAAATAGTAGTTTGTCAAAATTTTTATCATGTTATGTTTAAGACAAAAAAATGCTGACACTTTAGGTTGCTATTATGCAAACAAAAACTGCACAATATGCAGTATATGAGGAGTTCAGATGCCGTACCATCTAATATTTCCATTAAAAATGAACATTTTTCTCAGCCTCATTTGTTTATGTTCAGTTATTTCACTTGAAAAAGGGCATATTATTTGCCATACATGTGATATTACTGAACCTACACATAGACGCCTGAATAGAAATAGCTAATTTTAGAAGAAAAATTTAAGAGGCATTTAGAGGTTTTTGCATCTGAACTCTTCATATACAGTTAAAGTCAGAATTATTAGCCCCTCTGTTTAATTTCCCCAATTTCTGTTTAACAGAGATGATTTTTTCAACACATTTCTAAACATAACAGTTTTAATAACTCATCTCTAATAACAGATTTATTTTATCTTTGCCATGATGACTATTGCTGACCTGTAAACTATTGAAAAAAAATATAGCCTAAAGGGGCTAACAATTTTGACCTGTTATTTAAAAATTAAAAACTGCTTTTATTGTAGCTGAAATAAAACAAATAAGACTTTCTCCAGAGGAAAAAAAAATATTATCAGACATACTGGAAAATTTGTCTTGCTCTGTTAAATTCATCATAATTTAGCAAAAACAGTTAAACATAGTTAAACTGCAGACACTGAATGCTTAGAATGAAATGTAAAAATGGACGTTCACATACTCTGCCGTACATATGCAGTCAGAATGCAGTTGTTTTGCTTGTTGATGATTACCCAGGCCTTGTACAGTTCAGTCTTCTTTCCTTGTCTTTGGCTAGGCAGAGCCTCGGTTTTTAGCACAACATAGTTTTGAATCTGTAATAATCATGGAACATTATTTCTTGCACATGACCACACAGAACAAAATTGTTGGTATCCAAAGGCTTGTAGGCCTTTAACTTCTCTCTTGTTAAAACACTTGGAGCTTCAATGAGATAGTTGTATATTTTGGGCTGGATGCTTGGCAATTTCGTCTTATCCAATATACATTGGGACGGTACTATCACAAATGGACCTGTCAGATGAACGCCGCTCACTTAAACGTTAATTTTGCCGAATAACTGTGCTAATCACTGGGTGACAAGCTGTTAGAATACGCTGAAAACATAATGTAAATAAAATAAATAATATGTAATCAATATAACTTATCTCTTATCTTATAGTTTTTTTCTGCAACCTCTGCGATTTCTTTTCTTTTATAAATCTTTTAAATATGTCTGCTCCAATTCTTTCCAATGACTTTATTGTTACAAATTTGTTTAATAAACAGAGCACAGAAAAAAAATCAGGCCAATTAGATACAACAGATCAGTCTTGTTACTCAAGTTAGTTCATCATTTTAAACTAAAAATTCAATCCAAACATTTTTAAAATACTGGATCAAATCTTCATTGCAAACTGGCCAGAAATCGATCTGT
The DNA here is from genome assembly GCF_052040795.2 of Danio rerio. Lineage (NCBI taxonomy): Eukaryota > Metazoa > Chordata > Actinopteri > Cypriniformes > Danionidae > Danio > Danio rerio. The sequence goes on along the minus strand of NC_141025.1, from coordinate 57,104,246 downwards.
AATTTGGGGCATTTGGTTTAGCAGCAGTTTAAAAAATTATCTGATGGGGTTTCAGTGCACAAAACCACAGATGTGTTTATCAAAGTCAGAGGAAGTGGGCGTCTTCATAAGAACAGAGCTTGTGCTAACCACTTCCTGTTGAGATGAGAAACTTCTGATGGGGTTAGAAGGTGTACAGTAAACAAGTCACACAAAAACTATCGAAGGGGGAAATTGTTGTAGAAGAACAACACCTTGCACACGGTTATCTACTGACACACACTCACAAACACCAAGACAAACACATGCGCACACTAACAGACACTACATAAGATATAAATCTTGTGACCCTAATGATTGAGTCAAAATAAGAATGTTGTGAGTGCTGGATGTATGTATAATAATCAGGGGCGCAACTGCACATTTACTGATGGGTATGCGGCTTCAACTTTTGCGCGCCCCCCTTCAATCCAACTATATTTTATAACAGGCAAGTGATAAAATGTGGAAAATATTTCCATCAATAAATTAAAGATATTTTTTCATAAAGATATCAATATGCTTCAAAAAATACAGTTTCGCAGTTCTGAACACAACTGAAATAGTATGAAGTAGTAAAAGGTATAATTACATTAAGCATGTTAAGTCGCAAAAAAAAAGCATCTCATACCACCCCAAATTTCTTCTCAATTTAATTTTCTCTCCCTAAATGATTATATCACCTTGACTAGCCTTGCTTTTGGACTTTTTGTACTACATTTGTCAAAACAAAATGATAGACATGGGAGTCCTAAAGGGCAAAAGAACATTGCAATTACTTCTTACATGCATACTTTAAGAAGTGTAAGGTCTGTATTTGCAAGAACAATTGACTGAAACTGCTAAAAGTTAAATAAAAAAGACTGTCAAATGTTTAGTGTAAAAAAAAAAAACAGAAACAAACAAATGTTCTATTTAACTGAAATGTTATAACTTTGTTTGTAGCTAAAATTAAAATAGTTTTGAGCTAAGAAGTTACCAAAAGGTCTGATGAATCAATATGATACATAATAAATTCATAAAAACATGTATATGGTATGAAAAATGGGGGTGGGGGGGTGGAATGATTTTTTAATTTAATAAAATACAATATTATACGCGTATAAAATGCTAAATAAACATTTCTACAAATATATATATAGTAAAATCATCTCCGTGAAATATTCATTCCGTTATAATAAAGACGGTTTTAAATACGTTTATCATTATATAAAGATGTTATTCTTTTTGTGGAACCGAACCAACACTGGTGAAAGCAATGTAATCAAAAACAAACTGACGCATGCGCGCAGAAATCCTACGCGCTGCTCGCGGTCCCTCTCCGGATATAAATCCCAGTTGTGAACATGAATGTGGAAAAAAATATGCGCTGCTCACGTGCCGCTCATACCTTGTGCTACAGTCTACATAAAAACCAATGTAGGCCATAATTGATTAAAACGTAATATGATTATCTTGATGGATAAAGCAAAAACAACAAGTGAAACGCATTTTAAAACGCACTAGGTTTACAAATAAATGTAAAAAAAAGAATTCTGTAATCTTCTGTAAGGGAATTCCCATTGGTTCACTCTCATAATGCTGGTATTAAAAAAATATCAATTTAAGTTAATAGATTCACATTTCAGAAGGGGTGCACTTTATGACAGGGTAGGTGTCGGCCAAAACCAAAGTTAAATAATATGACTATGATCTTATTTTGACTAAGCATAGCTCCTGATAGATTTTTCTTTGTATGAAACAGAAAGGAGGAATGAAGTCAGGGAGTTTTTACCTAATAAACCCAATTCTTAGCTATGAGTCGGGTCCAAAAGACAACACACAACAGATGATTTTAGAAAATATTTGTGTGTGTGTACTATACTATCTACAGAATTTCATTCTAATGAAATAAATTTTAATTCATTCATTTTCCTTTAGCTTAGTCTCTATTTCAGAGGTCGCCTCAGTGGAATGAACTGCCAACTGTTCTGTTTACACACACACTTACACTACAGCCAGTTTAGTTCATCAATTCCCCTATAGTGCATGTGTTTGGACTGTGGGGGAAACCGGAGCACCCAGAGGAAACCCACACCAACACGAGTAGAAGATGCAAACTCCACACACAAGCGGGAAAATAAGCAAAACATATTTCATGCAACATTATTTCAATTTCAATTTATGCAGCGTCTCGATTACTTCATTGGTGATTGGTTTGTCGCACTACTATGAAGAGCTTCTGACTGATTTTTCTGGATTACTGCAAGAAGAGAGAAAAACAACATTGATTTTTATTTTTCATTTTAACCCTACTTACATGATATTAATAAAAGAGTGATTTTTCTATATTCACAGTATAAATATATTTTTACCGCTGTCAGTGACTCTGCCATTCATTTGAGTTGGAGTTTTAACATCTTTCTGCAAAGAAATGAATAAACTAGGTTAATTTTATTTCATTGAGTGTGTTTAAGATGAATTTAGGCTTAAAGAAACACACACACACATCTCACCTGTGCTCCTGCGTCACTCTTACGAGTCCTCTTCACGATTTCTTCCAGACGCTAAAAATGTAAACACAAGCGTTAAACCAACAGTACTGAAGTAAAATCTCAAATACAATTGAAGACAAAATTTTAAACCCTCCTGTGAGTTTTAAATCGTTTAAAAATATTTCCCAAGTGCTATATTTAACAATTTTTTAAAAATATATTCATTCATTTTCCTTCAGTTTAGTCCCTTTATTTATCAGAGGTAACCACAACAGAATGAACCGCCAACTTATCCAGCATATGTTTTACACAGTGGATGCCCTTCCAGCTGCAAAGCAGTACTGGGAAACATCCATAGACACTCATTCACACACACTAAGAACATGCAAACTCCACACAGAAATGCCAACTGACCCAGCCAGGACTCGAACCAGCGACCTTCTTTCTTTGAGGCGACAGTGCTAACCACTGAGCCACCGTAATGCCAGATTAGAGGTCTGCATTCCCGAGGCTGTACCAGATTTTGTGCGGCGTGGGAATAAATTTACGAATAAAGCATGGGAGCGGTCGGTAACTGGTGTAATTTAAACGGGAGCGGGCGGTCTAACAATATCGCTCCCGAGTGAGCGAGCACCCGTATGAGTGTGTGTGAATGAGAGAGCGTGATGCTGTGTTTAGCTTGATTGGTAGACTTTTATTTTACCTTCTTTCTTTCCAAGCGTTCCAGCTCCTCCTTCTGGAAGTGTTTCTCTGGTTCGATCCTCTGTTTCTCTGCTTCTTCTCGGGCTTTGGATTCAGCCTCTTCTCGCTGCCTAAGACACATAAAACTACATCATACATTCATTTATTACACATCTCTAAAATACCTAAAAGTCTAGTGTCATGTCACATATGGGACCCCACGTTTGGCTGGTTAGTGAGGTCCAATAATGTCGTTTGACCATGTCCAGTCAGCTGCTTCAATCAGCTTTATCAGTGGTTATCAGCTGATAGATATGGGCGAGTAGGGGCCTTCCGAGCAGTAAATGTCACTCAGAAGGCTGTTATCATCCATTCACATTGTTAATCAGCTATACTAATAGAGAAGACTCCAGATCTGTTTTTACATTACTGTGACGGTTAAGGTAGGGGTAGGCATTAATAAAATATTATTATTGGGAAATTTAATAAATAATATAAAGATTTTCGTTAACTTCCGGCTGCAGTCGATTGTGATCTATAGCTGAATAACCATGTGGATGGATGATAACAGCCTTCTGAGCCTACCAGTAGGTGCAGAAGGCACCTAATTGCCCATATCTATTAGCTGATAACCACTGATAACGCCCATTCAATCGATAACATTCGAATCAGCTGGTCCAGTCTACTGTGAGAAAAATGATGACATCTCACAGGTATGAAAACTATTATTAAAATATAAGTAGTAGATGAAATATTACCTGTTAAAAGTGACAACTAAAAAAAATATACAAAATAAAAATTAAATGTAAAAAAATATATAACAAAAAAGTTAGCTATGTTATTTAATTATAAAATTACAAAAATTTTAAAAACTATATTATATTAAAAAATATATACCTACACATATATAAATAAATACTAAAACTAACTAAATAAAGCTATATAGAAATATTAAAAGAATTTATAATATGTGTAATTATATTATATAAATGTATATTCATAGAACTTATATTTATAAAAATAAACCGAAAAAACATTCAAATTTTACAATTAAAAATAATAATTTAATTTAATATTTAAACATGCATTTACATTTATACATACATATATACGATTAAAATAATAACGGTCTGCATTATGAACGAGTCAGTGATTCATCAGGTAAAGAACTTTCAGAATGAATAAAACGTGTGCCTTTTAAAACTTCCCTTTGCTGCCACAAGATGGAAGCAGATGCCAAATAATAATTTATAAATAAATGTATTTATTTATAAATATAATTTATGAATAAATGCATTGCACAAATATCTTTAACTTCATCTCATAGCTTATATTAATTTAAGTATATGTCTTAAACTCAAACATTTCTCACCTTTCTACGACAAATCTGACGAGAAACACCTGAGGGAAAAACCTGGCACGACTGGAAGCTCTAAAAGATAATTTTCATCAAATGAAATGCAACCGGAGAGCAGTTTTTGTGGACTCTCTCTGTCACTCATTAGTATCTTGTTCTCTCCTGCCATGTCAAAATGAATGAAAGCCCGTCTGACAGCGTCCACTCCAGCCATAACTCACCTTATAGCCTATCTGTTATAAAGCATCTAAAAATACAGCTCCTGAGATGAAGAGCATCTGACAGTCAGGGTTAATGATGAAACTTCTGCTCAGACAATGATCTGAGGACAGCAGTGATGTTTACGAGCGAGCTAAAAGCTGCATTGTAACTCAATGGTAGAGACGCCACTGTTACTTCATATGTGCTTAAATATCTCTCTGAAAACACGCAAAGATTTTCAAAGTGCGAAATAGAGTATTAAGAGTTGAGCATGATACGACGGGAATACTAGTTAGCGCACATAGCTATATACATTAGATGTCGCCTACCCTGATGTTGCGAATGAAGGAATTGCAAATTGAAGGAATGCGTCAATAGAGCCGCCATTTTAGTACAGGGTAACGCTCCTTTGAAATGAACGCTCCTTTCAAATGAACGCCATCTAGCGGTCACATAATCTAATGACTAAATATTATGACAACTTAATCAACTTATTTTATAAATATATATAACTTGACATTACTTTTTTCTTACCACCACACTGGTCTTTTTCACAAGACAAAATTTTTTTGATGGAAACTGTATTTTATAAACTTAAATTTGCATGCTAAAAGTACTTGAGTAAGAGACGTTTTACTTGGGTCATTAAAGAAAACTCCCTATGATGTATGTAGCCTATACCTGCTGTAGTCAACCTAAAACCTACAGTAGGTTGACATAAAACCAAAACAACACCTATTCTTGTCTTAGGACATTTTATTTGGCAAATTTTAAAATAACAGTAAGTTTATGACATGTTAAATATATAGTATATGCTGGTTTTAAACATAATAAATATAGTTATGAAACAACCATAACATAACACCAAATGTTGACTAATAAGGGTACATTTATAACAACTATTTATTTGTTAGACAACTGTATTGTCAAACCATGTTGCATACAAATGCATTCAACAGACTTATATGACAGTGCATTGCTGTAGAGGACAAATAAAACACGAGACAGGTGTTTAGAAAGAGTATAGTTTATTTAGTTTGACATGCAAATTTATCTAAACAAGACACACTTTCAAAAAAGAGCCCGGAAACATTATAATGTGCGCGCTCGTGAATATAACCCACGGTTGTCTTGAACTGTTGTCTTCAATAGTCCTTCTTTGCTCAACAACTCAGCTGAAAAACAAAGCAAAACATTACAACAGTCAGACATAGAGCAAAGAGCATAGAATTACCAAGAGGCGACACTCTACAATTTGGGAAAATAACGCGCTTTTTGAATAAATTAAAAACAAAGCAGCTGCTTTCCATCGTGGAGCGATCGTTATCACTTCAAAATGGCGGAATCCGGGTCTGTTGCTCTTGGTGATTCTAAGCTCTTTGCATAAAGTTAAATCATAACAGTTGCATGGTTTCTATTTCAAACTATAGTAAACTAAAGTTTGAAACTATAGTTTAAAATAGAAGATGAGTGGGCCTCGCTACTCCCACCCACCATGACCCTCGCAGCGAGGTCCCACTACCGGCCCCCCGTGTTTCCCTGAGGGTCCTCGGGGGTTGTTTGCTCCCTGCCTAGGGCTCAAAGGCCGCCTCGCCCCAGGGAGTGCACAAGAAGACCGGACGCCAGGCCGTGCCAGTATTCACATGTTTGTGCTCATTTAAGAGAAAATAAGCTGTTTAAAATAAAACATGCAGGACGGAGATGTTCCATATTATTCAGTGTATTTGTCTGTTTAAACATACACCCGCTCCTCTGTAAATGGCGTGTACAGACGCTGATCTGGGATCAGTTTATTGTACGAAGCGCATCTGTCAGTCAGCGCTTATACATGCATTCACTGGTTCATAGGTAGCATACACACAGTAATGTAAAAACATCTTTGCGAGGGAACGCAAAACATCTTTGCGAGGGAACGCAAAACTTTGCGAGAGAACGCAAAAAACTTAGAAATATATATTTTCCTCCCACCCATTTTTTTTCTTTCACCCATTATTTTTTTTTCACCCACCCATTTTTTTTCTCCCCCACTACGTCCCTTCCGGGGGTTCCGTAGTAACCCGTGTAGTGAAAAGGTTCAGCGCACACATCAACTTATCTAACTGAGCTATCGTTACTCAGATCCACAAATGAAGTGGTCTGTTTTAAGATCTTTGTCAGTCAAAACATGCTTTGCTGTGGTTATGGACCCGTGTTAACATGTTAATCATGAAACGCTTTCTTGGTGTAAATCATTTAAACTTGTTTAATTTGCTGGAATTCTATTTATGTAACCCTCTTTGTCTTTGTTTATATTATATCTTTGTAATGTTCTTTCTTGAAAAAAAAAAGTGGATGAGGAGATTCCCCCTATGTGTAAAGCGCTTTAAGTGCCAAGAAAAGCACTATATAAATGTAAGGAATTATTGTTGTTATTAATATATATATATATATATATATATATATATATATATATATATATATATATATATATATATATATATATATATATATATGTGTGTGTGTGTGTGTGTGTGTGTGTGTGTGTGTGTGTGTGTGTGTGTGTGTGTGTGTGTGTGCGTGCGTGCGTGTGTGTGTGTGTGTACATTGAGTCGTAAGGGCGGGGCAAAAATTCTCACTAAAACCAAAAGTTGGCAGCTCTGCTTGGTACAAAACCTGACCCTAAAACTTACCTCTAACCTTAAATGTATAATTAACTAATATTATCAATTGCTTAGATACTAACGGTGTTGTATAAATCATACATGCATACATACATACATACATACATACATACATACAATTCATACATACAAGCCAGGATGTTTCTGAATGGTTTGACCAGGGTTTGACACGAAATGACGGTACAACTTTCGATTCCATGAAAGCAACCATTTGACATTAATCAAATAAGCAAATAATTTTAAACGTAATCAAAAATATTACATAAAAATAAAATAAATTAAGATTTTAGCAAGATACACACATGTAACAGATCTTTTGGCGATCAAAGAATTATTTAGCAATAATAAACATATTTTGTGCATTTTAAAAGACTACATCTTGCAAATACAAATGTTATTATTATTATTTTTACGGACGTTTTTTCATCTTATGGGACTTTTATTTTACCCGGAAGTATACAGTGCTCTTTAACGCAGAAGGAAGTGTGCTTTCACAAAGAACAAGTTTACAGTTGAAAAACATGGCATTAGATGTAAAGTCAAGGGCAAAGCGTTATGAAAAGCTGGACTTTTTGGGTGAAGGACAGGTAAACGACTAGATCTCATAATATGTCAAGTCATGAAGCAGTACAACATTCGATTTCACTCATGCATTGTGTATTATTTCACTGCAGTTTGCTACTGTTTACAAGGCAAGAGACAAAACCACGAACACCATTGTCGCTATCAAAAAGGTAAGAGACTGCATTTAATCCGTATGTTGTGGCAAACCACCATGCCTTAATAACTTATAATGCGTTCAAAATGCAGATATTCTTTTAGTTTTACGGGTCAGTATGTGTCTTATTGATCGTTATAATGTTGTAAAATAATGAATATTCTTTAACTGAAACTTATTAGCAACATTAATTAGTGAATGACTGTAAAATAAAAAGTAATAGGTTAAGATGTATTGTCTTAGACGATATAGACGATATCAATAACGTTACCAATGTTTTATCTTAAGAAGAATTGTTTTGTGGTGTCAACCCAATTTTCAAAAAGAAAAAAATAATAATTGAAGACAAAAACGTCTAGTAACAAAGATAAGGGTGTTATTTGCTTGTTTTTGTGTGTGTGTGTGTGTGTGTGTGTGTGTGTCTAACTCCAGGTTACTTAAAAACAGTATTTGACGCACATATTTCTAACAAGACAACGTCATTCAACATATTACAACTGTTATCTTTTGATTGGTTGTCTTTAGTGCAATAGATGTAATCATTAGGTGTATATGTTTGTTCATCATCAGAATTCAGTCGCAAAGTGTGTTAGATCATTCATGAAAAAGGCTGAAAGTACTGTATATAATGGAGTTTTTATGACAGCTTTATGCTTTTTGTTTATTAATTAATTCAGACTGTCATGTTAAAATGTAAGCTTCCTGTTTGCAGATAAAAGTGGGACACAGAACAGAGGCTAAAGATGGTGTGTTCCTTTTTTTTTTTATCTTTATTCATTTTTGATTGTAATTAAGTGAAGTCTTACACAAAATATCTTACTTATCTTGTTATCCAGGCATCAACAGAACAGCTCTTCGAGAGATTAAGTTGTTGCAAGAGCTCAGTCATCCAAACATTATTGGTGTAAGTCAGAGTGAGTGTTTGTGTGTGTGTGTTTGTGTTCATGCGCACATTCGTTAATTATACACAGATGTACAGTTTTTGATTGTGTACTCATGTTGACATCTATGAACCTGGTTTCTCTTTCAGCTCCTGGATGCTTTTGGACACAAATCTAATATTAGTCTGGTCTTTGATTACATGGAGACAGATCTCGAGGTGATGACACAGTAATCAACTTAGACATATATTGTTTATCTCAGTAATTTCCAACCTCACATAGCAAAACGGTTAAGAGCTTGTCAACACAGCTAAATTAGATTTTTACCCATCTTAATTGTTTGGTTTATACACACACACACACACACACACACCCACCCACATAAACTGTTGTTTGTGTTGTGTATTTCAGGTAATCATAAAGGACACCAGTCTCGTACTGACACCAGCCAATATAAAGGCATACATCCTCATGACACTACAGGGTCTGGAATACATGCACAATCACTGGATCCTGCACAGGGTGAGACCTATATCACAGATATATGATTTATGTGACTTACTATGTTCAATACGGGTGAATAGGATTTTTATTTAGCAGTTATGCATTACAGTGAAAAAAAAAAAAAAAGCTTCCCAATGTTTCTGTCCTGAAATAATTTTAAGTACCTTTTGTTACTTAAAAACTGCTGTTCTTTGTAGTTTGTTTTTTAAATTATTAACGGTCAAAATGAATGGTAGGATGAATCTTTACTTAAGCAGCAGTTAGAATGAGCCTATAGTATAGTGCAGTAAATCCATTTGAAGCACAAGAATAAATGACAGTTTAAACTATATTAAAATAATTAACTATTGTTTGTCAACATTCATTGTCCTTTGCATTTTTCAAATGCTTATATGCAGCCTTGGTTAAAATAAAAACGTTTTTAACTTCAAAATTTTAAAACTTATTCCAAAAACATCATGAAGAATCTGGGACATCAAATCATCATTGTTTCTTTCTCAGGATCTGAAACCCAATAATTTACTGCTGGATGAGAATGGAGTCTTGAAGCTTGCTGATTTTGGCTTGGCCAAAGCGTTTGGAAGCCCAAACAGAGTGTATACACATCAAGTTGTCACAAGGTTTGTACAAGTTTCAGATTTGTATACATTTTCTTTAATACTTGGATCTTGATGATGTTTGATGTTGTGTTCTTCAGATGGTATCGGGCTCCAGAGCTGCTCTTTGGTGCCAGGATGTATGGTGTAGGTGTGGACATGTGGGCAGTTGGCTGCATTCTTGCTGAGCTTTTACTCCGGGTGAGCATCTTATTTTATTCAGTGAAAGGAACCTTGTGGTGCCATCAAATGGCCCGTTTCAAATGGTATGGTTCAGTTTGGTACGCTTTTATGACAGTTTCCACTGTCAAAAGGCGTACCGAACCGTACAATACCATTTTTTTCGGCACCCTTTCGAAAAGGTACCAAACAAGAGAAAGGGTGCCAAAAGGCGGAGCTAGACACGCAGCTGAATGCTATTGGTTTACAGAGATAGGTCATTCGCTTGCGCAACAGGCCAGAATGAAAACAAAAGAGCTGCCATGTTTAATAGCACAGCCGAGAGATTACGCTGTAAATATATATATATATATATATATATATATATATATATATATATATATATATATATATATATATATAATATCGAGCCATGGTCGACCCGGGCTCAAACAAACCTTGTCGTCGGCTTGATGAACAGCCACAATGCCAAAAAGAAGATCAAAGATCAGATTTACCCTGTGCCCCTTAGTTTTTTTACGAGCCAGTCTGAAGTGCGAGCGGTTTCGCTTTCTTGCTTGCGCTCGCCGCGCGTCTAAATCTAAAATAAAAAACTTCTTGAACTGATGTTAATAACGTGCGCTTGGTTATTGGCATGCTATCAGACCGATCCTGTCAGACACTGACAAACACAAGAGTTATAATCAAATCCTGTTCATAAAAATGTTAGTAATAAACATTTATACAGAAGTATTTATGTGTATAAAGGGTCTGTTTTGTGAGTAGTGCTTCTCATATGATATGTAAACGACCCGTACAGCTTAACTGTAGACATTTCTCGAGCGAAAATGACATCGACTGAAACTTTGTCAAACACCACGCCCACCAAAAGGGTACCCTTGGTAGTGGAAACGCAAACCTGATAAAGGTGACCTGTACAGACCCCAACCGTACCGTACTGTACCAGTCAGTGGAAACGAGCCAAAGAGGTCCATAATCACTTTAACAGACCTTTACGTTGACTGTCGCTGTTAATTGCTCCTCTGTTAACAGTGAAAACTTAAATTACTTTAGGTTGTTAAACTACATAAAAAAATTTGTTTCAACTTAATTTAACATGGTTTCCAGTAAAGTATTTTATTTTTGAGAAGTTGAAGTAGCTCATTTAAGTTGATCCAATGAGGCTTTTTTCAGTGTGGCTTGATTCGAGTCTGCAGCAGATGTTTTTAATGGCTAAAGATGCATCTGTTTCATCAGCACTATCCGGTCTCCTATTCTGTTTGTTTATTGAAAAAAATATCTTTGGTATGAACTCTTAGATGAACTGGGACTTGTCATAGCAACAAATTGTTGCTCGTTTTTCTTTTCTATTCTTCTTATTTGCAGGTTGGTTTAGACAAAAGCATCTGCTAAATGAATCTCAATGTTATGTCATTTAGCTGCAGAGTGTCACACCTAAAATGATCACAAAATAATTTTGGAGAGTAGACATGATAAGATGCTGAACTGACTCTTTGCCAGATAAACACCTGCTTGCTATAGCTGGCAAGTTTTTATTCCAACTGTTGCATTTGTATTGTCAATTTGTAGAACCCTTGGCGAAATATGGAAGACAACATGTGTTTTAGACAAAAAGTTATTTAAGCTTTATTACCTGAGAAAAGGTTTTTGGGGAAGATAAACCCACGGCATACTAAAAGTTGCCAATGACATCAATAACATGAGTTAAGAGAATATGTTTTGATGTAATATTTCTTACCATCTTTACAAATAAATTGTTTTTGTATTTTCTATATAGGTGCCATTTTTAGCTGGAGATTCAGACTTGGATCAGCTGACGAAGATATTTGAAGCTTTGGGAACACCAACAGATGAGATCTGGCCTGTAAGTGAGAATTTTACTTCAGCTTCTTTTTAGGATTCAGAATGTTGTTTGCATTAAAGGCACAGGCACCAAAAACAGCTGCATTGTTGAAAACTAGAAAGATAAAATACATAATCTGATGGGTATTTTGAGCTGAAACTTTACAGACACATTCTGCAGACACAGAAGTCGTATCTTAAATCTTGTAAAAGGGGTAAAATAAGTGCCCTTTAAATTGACTGTGATATTGTCTTATAGGTCTTAAATTATTTTAAACGAGTCATAATTTTCATCTCTCCATGTAAAGTTATCCAGTCAGGCCAACACCCAATATATCTCACTAAATTGTTTAACACAACTCTATTTTAAAATTTATTTACCAATTTGGTTTAATTATCTTTCTTACAATAACATTTGTTTGATTTGTCATCATATATGGAACATTGATCATATATTGTGAGCACACTGGCTGTTGTTCATACATTTAGTTTACAGTAGTTTTTAACTTTTCAGTTTTTTTTTTAAAGAAAAGTTATGTTGGGAAAATATCTGCATGCAAATAGATTTTGCATGTGTTAACACATAATTTAAAATATGTTGCTAAAAAAAGTCATTAGAATTTATTTTGAAGGGTCAAGTAAAATTGTTCCCCCAACCTTATAAGTCTAAAATTTCATTCATAATGGTCTTAAAAATATCTTAAATGTCTTTTAAATTTAACTTTATGAAACCTGCAAAAACCCTGTATAAAGTTTAAAGTTCAGTCTAGAATCTTAGTAAATAGTTAGTTTGTATTTACTTGAATTGCAACACATGTTCTTGTGAATGTAGTTAGCTCTCTGTAAAATGGTCGTTTTGAATCAAGTAAAACCCAATCGAAAGTGTTCAAATTGTTAAATGGGAAAATAGCCTGAAATGCACGCGAGTTGAACATAAAGTTATTAAAATTAAAGATTAAACTTATTTTCTAATATACATGTAAGATGAAGGAAGAAAAACGCAGGCAAGAAGTTATTGTCATTTTAATCGAACAAGCTAAACAAAACTGTTCTTGGAAAAAAGAAAAGAAACTTGTCTGTCACAAACTGAAAAATAAAGTGAGAGGACATAGAAAAACCCTGAATAAAAGTAAATGGTATGACAGTTAAGTGGTTCTCTGGGTCCTTCGTTATCATCACAGGCTCAACGATGCAATCTCTGAACTACACCGTTTCAATTAACTATGATCTTTTATGTGAAGCTACTTTGACACAATCTACATTGTAAAAGCGCTATACAAATAAAGGTGGATTGAATTGAATCTAATCTTGCTGTCATCTCTTTTTAACGTTATGGTTACACAGAGGCTTCCATTCATTTACTTGGAACGTAGAGATTTAACTTTAAACTGAGTTGAATGGTGTAATGCAAAACTATTTAGCAGTGCATAAGTTGTAACTTGGTGTGTCTTTACATGGCAACTATGCTAAGTTTTAATTTACGCATTGCTGGTACAACCTGCTTCAGTAATAAGGAACGGTCCCCCAAGGGTCCAATCACACGAAAGCGTATTTACGTTCCAAAAACGCGAGGCACACCACACTGCCTTTTTTAGATGAGAAAAAAAGAAGCTAGGCAATGACTGAATTTATTTGTATATCACTAGGTAATGACTGAATCATCTGGGTATTGTGCGAGAGTGTTGCTGTTGATATTAATATCATTTTAATATTTATTAATATTGTGATATTCAAGATTTGTGAGTCATGAAGTTCTGGATACCTCAAAATAGCAACCACAAGTCTCTCATCCATCTTCAAAAGTCTTTGTTGTTGTCTTGACAACACAAACACTGCAGGCACCTCAAAAAGACGTGACTGACAGAACTCACTTATTCTGCTCAGTTGACTTTTTTCAACTGCGAGCGTGTGGCGTGCAAGGGCAAAAACACAAGCAGGGGGTTAAAATGCGAGGCAAACAGGGCGCATAACCAGCATGCAAAACGCTCATGGTCGATAGTAGATCAAGGCATAAAGCGCGTTCAGTGTGATTGGCCCCTAAGTGTTTCCGTAGATTTGCTTGAGAAAAAAATACAAAAGCGTAGCTCAATATATTCTGCAAGAAAATTATGCATGTCCAATTTTTTTTTGACTAGGGTCTGTCTGCAAACTGTAACATGAAGGGGGTGTAACTTGAAGTTGTCGAGATCCCATTGAACCACACAAGAGGTCAAAAGGAGATGCTGTACTTAATCGACCGTGTAGTACAATGATGTACTGTATCTGCTCCAGTACACTATAGACGTTGTAACACACATGCACGCTGTTGTTTCTAGAAATGAGAGATGTTTGTGTTTATTAAATTGCCCGTTACTTTGCAACATCCACACCTAATCCACCCCTAAATCTACCCCTCACATAGCATTTGTACAATGTTAATTATGTAATGTATCTGATTTACCAGTATTGTCCTCTAAGATTGTCCTTTGCAACGAAGACATCTTGAAGCCTTGGCTCATTGCTTGGTGTTGTACTATTATATGCAACAAAAATTGGCAACACAGAGTGACTATTGCTAAATGAATAAATTTAATCATATACAAAATGAATATTTTAGAAAACTGTTGAAAATGATTGTGAAAAATATCTTTACTGCCATTTTTGACATCCTGCATGGTTCAATGGGATCTTGATCATTTTAAGTTATGCCCCTGCTACAATTTATTCTTCTTGTTACGCCTCTTTCTTGCAGTCTGCTGACTGGGACCACTGTTTTTTTTTTTTTTGTTTTTTTTTTTTGGCTTACCAAAATCTAAATTTCTATATGAAGTCATTAATTTATTGTGATTGTGGTTTTAGGGGATGTCGAGTCTCCCAGACTATGTGTCATTTAAGCCATTTCCTGGCACTCCACTGGAGCACATCTTCAGTGCTGCCGGCGATGACCTGCTGGAGCTTCTGAGGGGGTTATTCACCTATAACCCCTGCTCACGCACCACAGCTATGCAGGTAACTTTGACCAGCCGCAGTTAACTAACTTCTAATTCCACCTTTAAAAACTAATCTGCTTTTGAATGAGCATCTGAGTGAATAAATATTCTCATTCCAGGCTTTGAAAATGAAGTATTTCAGCAATAGACCAGGACCAACCCCAGGCCCTCAACTACCCAGACCAAACTCCTCAACAGAAGCCCTGAAAGAGAAAGAAAACCTGCTGATAGGAATCAAGAGGAAACGTGACAGTATTGAACAGGGTAAAGAAACACTTTATAAATAAGAGAATATATGATGATAAAATATGATAATTAGTTTTAGCAGTGTTGTTTATGTTATATAGTATTCCAAGTCAAGTTATTTTAATTATCTTTAGACAATACATATTGTTTCATAAACAGTTCCACAGGAAAAACAGCAAAATAACAGAATCAATAAAGCAAACTACCATTATGAGGTCCCTTTTACCCCAGGTATTGAAGCATTTCATTCACTGAAGTATGAAAAATCCCCTGAGACCTTCGTTCACCATCAGAAGATAAATGAAAATGTTTTAGGGTTCATAGACCACAACACTCCAGAGATGTTCAAAATCCAGAAAAGGATACAAAAACATTCCATGAGACTTGAAGTGTTAAACTGAAATAATGCAAAGCTACATGAACATTTTTGGGGGGCAAAAAAATTATATAAAAATATGATCCTGATAACATATAGATGAAATTTAAAAGTGTTGTACATTTAACGGGGTATCTGCACACAGATTTTTAAAATTTAGTCCGCCAGCTGCAGGGCTTCCGGTTAATTGTCATCCCTTGCAAAATCACAGCGTTTAAAGGGTCACGAAACACTACAACACATTTTTTGAGCTGTTAACGGTCGTATATGTGTCCCACACTGCTAAAAACACTATTAGGACACATATATTTCACTAAAAAGTGTAAATTGGTTGTTTTTGCGTTATTTCAAGCAAATTCGTACTTCCGGTTTGAAAGGAATTATTGAAGCTGCGTTACGGTCATGACATAATAGCGTTGTATTCCAGCGTGCAGACTGGACATCTGTGCCAGAGTGTGTCTTATTACGTCTTACAGTGTGATGCATTAATGCATGAGTAAGGCTTGGTTCAAACCAATAAGCGCGCTCTATTGTGCAACTTCATTAATATTCATTACTGTCACAGTGTTTAGACGACAGAGACGCCACGTTGTGTGGGCAAACAAGCGTGAAGTGTAGCTTTTAAAGTTTGCTGCAGTTAAGTTTCGTTTTCATTTTCTCTCTGTGAGAGCTCAGACTCATGTGTGGATTACAGTGTAGGCGACGCTCGACAACAATAACTTGCGTGTCTAAGGAGGAACATTGTTTACCTGAGAGCTGTTCTCATCTGCAAACGCTGAGATCCGGATTCGCTTGTAGTATTCTCTTCATAAAGACGCGGCTCTATTTGCTGGTGATTGTCCTGTCTCTACAGATTTGGTAAGTGAGCGACCAGCGCTCTTTGTTTATTCAGTTTGTTCGTATCGAACAAACTATTGCACAGAGTGTAAACATGTTAGCACTACAACCAAACTTTAACCGCGTGTAGGGTTTTCACCGCATTACACACGCGGCTTTCTGACGCTACCTGCCATGTGCATCTAAGTTTCCGGGAAATGCAGAGGTTTTTTTTCTCTCATTCGCCGTGCGGTATCAAACATTGCACGAAAAATACATGCTTAGAGCAGTTCCTCGAATCAAATATCTCGTTTGTCTCGAGGGGCATGAATGAATTCCCTGAATGAAAGAGCCAAACTGCAGTTAAAGTCCACCATTTAATAATTTGGCAAATAATTCGACTACAGATGTCCATGTAGGTTACACACTATCACTTTCTCCTGTATGTATGTGTGAGTATTTTGACTCTGAAACTCGCGCGTGCCCAAATAGACACTCCCACACCATCCCACTTTTCTTCCTCCAACACTCCCCCCTAAACAGAGCTGGACACGCCCACTTTTCTGACTTTTTCCAAAGTAGAGGTGTGAAAACACCCTGCTGAAACGAGGGGGTTTCATGGCCCTTTAAGATGTAATTTCATTAAAAAGCAGCGATCTTCACTGCCTGGCTGAGATAGGATATTAAGTGGGTATCAGACCAAACAGGAAGCACTGCATTAAATCATATTTTTCTACACCATGTCATTAAAATATGGAAATTAATTTTACCCCAGTATTTTCAATGGAATTTCTGTGCTAGCCTGCTGCCAATGACAGCACCTGTGTTTAAACAGCCATTTGTCTCTTTATACACTTTAACAACCACATGGATGCTAAAGTCTATTTAACTGATTAGATTCATTCATTTTCTTTTCGGCTGAGTTCCTTTATTAATCTGGGGTCGCCACAGCAGAATGAACCGCCAACTTATCCATTACATGTTTTCACGCAGCGGATGCCCTTACAGCTGCAACCCATCTCTGAGAAACATCCATACACATTCATTTACACTCATACACTATGGATAATTTAGCCTTCCCAATTCACTTGTACCGCATGTCTTTGGATTGTGGGGGAAACCCGAAGGAAACCCACGCAAACACGGAAAGAACATGCAAACTCCACACAGCAACGCCAACTGACCCAGCCGAGGCTTAAACCAGTGACCTTCTTGCTGTGAGGCGCCTAACTGATTATATTTGAATTATATTACAACATCCATGCTGTAAAAGGAACCTTAAAAATTTGAAAATAGCCGCATAAAGCTCTAACCAGAAGTTTGTTATTGGTTGAATAACACTAACTGTGCATATACCCTATTTTGTATCACACAATGTTTTTTTTTTTTTTTTTTTGTATTTCTAATGAAATCCAAATGCAGTTGGCCACTTTTTTATTTTATTTTTATCAATAAATATATATTTAAACAATAACAATGTTGAATATGTTCAATCTGCCACAAAAGATCAGCTATTCTCTGCCTATATTTTCAGTTGAGTAAAAGAAACATTTTTTTTTTGTATTTATTAGATTATCAGATAAAAATCAATACTCAAAAATTAAATTCTAAAAGTAAACAAGTCCACAGTGCCCTAATAATGTAAACAAATTAGGTAGATAGATTCAATTTCATTAAAAATGGAGAACAGAATATTCATTCATTTTCCTTCCGCTTGCTTATTCATCAGGGGTCACCACAGCGGAATCAACCGCCAACTTTCTAGCGTATATTTTATGCAGCAGATGCCTTTCAGCCACAACCCACTACTGGGAAACACCCACACACACTCATTCACACACACTCATACACACACACAGATACACTATGATCAATTTAGTCAATCAGTTCACCTATAGCACATGTGTTTGGATTGTGGGTAGGAGCACCCGGAGGAAACCCATGCCAACGCGATGAGAACATGCAAACTCCACACAGAAATGCCTACTGGTCTCAAACCAGCAACTTTCTTGCTGTGAGGTTACAGTACAACCCACTGAGCCAACAAAACGCATAATATAGTACATTAAAACCAATTTAAGAAAATAAATATTTTTACGGCCCTACAATGTACATAATAGTTGAGATTTTAATGTTTTGATAACCTGGAGTGTTGATAATACAACTCACTCGTCTTGTACATTTACATTATGAGACCATATTGACATTGTGTTGCCATCAGTTGTTATTTACATTTTTCTTTCTTTATTTTTTTTTTATGCAATGTAAACGTGTTTTTTGAAAACAAGATTAATGTAAGTTGTGTAGATTTTAATTTTAAGCTGGTATAATATATAAAGGGAATTTAATTTGCTAGTTCTAATTTTTTTCTTCTTCGTTTCTCAGGTACCCTTAAAAAGAAGCTGGTGTTTTAAGTCATTTGATGCTGACTTCTCCCACTGGTGTCGCCGTGGGGCTGAATGAGCTGTTTAACAGAGTTACAGAATGAATGTATTTATGTGTCATTTAGTTTTTCAATTATTTTTTTATGTAATACAAGAAATTAAATTATGAAAAGAAATCTAGTTTTGTCCATTGTGTCTGTTCACAGGGATATACACATCACACAATATATGCCACTAGTATATGGTTTGATTGTCGTTTTAGCATTTGAATAAAAACAAAAATGAAAACCTTCCTTTACTTTTTAATGCAATTTTATAAATTACAGAAATTTTAACAGCACTCAAGTATTTTAACAGCACTCAAGAACTCAATGCTTTATAGTTTACTATACAGTTTGTTGGATCATTCTAGATCAGGGGTTTCCAAACTTTTCAGCCCATGACCCCCAAAATAACAAAACTAGTGACTTGCGACCCCCACATTCTTCAGAGGTGGTTATAAATAAACAAATGTTGCGCACACAATAATAGGCCTATATAGACACGAACATACTTACAACACAAAAAAGAGCAACATACTAACAACCGTAGGCTATCATTTATGGTGTCATTTATTATTTTGTTTTATTTAATATTAACCTCACCTAATGACACTGGTGGCCACAATGTTTCAAGCACAAGTCTATTCTTTGTTTGATATTGGAGACTTAGAAATCATCCTCAATGTTTACTTGTGGTCTATATTTATTTTTAATGTATTGGATTACTATAAAGGTGTCAGAAAGTTAATCTAACGTAAACTGACAGTCCTATGAAAACAACTGAAAGGCTGATGGCTTTTTTGCATGCTGTTGCTTTTTTAATGTAACTTTTAACTACTATTTTTTTTATCTTCTGTGGGTTATGGATAAAATATGGCAATTCTAATAGTTTAATAAAATTAATTGGATGTTTTGGAAATCACTAAGCGACCACTGGTCTAGATGGGTTTGTTCAATCTGTTTTTCATTTTTATTTTTCAGGCTTTATAAAAAAAATTGTGTTTTGAAGTTGCGTGTGTAGCCCCAAGCGAGGCGCTGCTGTCACAGTCCTCTTTCTCCGTTTAGTTTCTCTGTTATCTGGCCTCATTTCACCAGCACAATGATATGTTGAACTTGAGAGTATAATATTTACAGACACAATTTCAGTAAATAGAGACCATTTAAAACGAATTAGTATTATGTAAATACCTTCCGTAGCAACCTACAGGTAGTTTACTGAACCCAGCTAGTTTGTGCTAAAAACAGATGTTTTCTGCAACCTACTTCACACATGGAGTCACAGAGAAAGAGAGCCATTTGTTTTGCTGTCACTCCCAGCAAACTAGAGACCGATCCAACTACAACACCCACCCATCAACCGATATACAGCATGTAAACAAAACGAGCACAACTGCATTTTTGGAATAATTTAAAACAAGAAGCATCCAAATAGGAAGTAACAAACACAAAATGCATAATATAAACTTCTTTCAAAATTCTACCAAAATAATTATATATAATTCGAAAACAAAATGACTTTAAACGGGTTTCATTGTTATGTGGTCAGGGGAAATTCGAAACCCTCACATTAATGACGATAGCGGAAGTGATTTGCAATGACGGTCGATTAGATGTGTAAGCGAAATCAATAGAGAATGTGATTAAACATTAGAGGTCAAGAGAAACCCAACTCGATTTAGATTTGGGATTAATTTCTAGGCCATCATCATCTCTCCGACTTCCGGACATCTCTGTCTGCTGCGCGCGCAGGTCAATCTGATCTTTTGTGAGAGCGGCGACGCGCGTGCTGGACAGAAGAACGCGAGCGCGCGAGACAACAGCAGGCACGAGCCACAGTCGCTTTATTCAGAATCTCCCCAGCAAAACATTATAACCGGAGCATTGTTTGTAAAGGAGGACTTGTTTCTCTGTCAGCATGTGTACCCCGTGTTGTGTGTCTCAGGTGAGTGATGATGTATTGGCATATATTTACACCACCGTGTCAATATGAATCGTTAACCGCACGGAGATTCTCTGCTTCTCATTTTAAAATGTTTTATGTCATTACCTGTCTTAAGAGAATGCTCATATTGTCTGCATATTTTTTGTTTGTTTGTTTTAGTTTTTGTATTTGGATGAAGTTTAAACGTTCAAGTTGCGCCTTTGTATTGTTTGTAAATGTGTCCGTTTACGTATCCAAACAGATACAACGCTGCTTTTTTTAGTTTGTTCTGTGTCAGTGAACAGCCATAAGTTATGGATAGTAACAGTGATGCGTAATATTTTTATGAACATGCTAATCCTCATCCACATAACCTCTAGCTCGTATTTAACTGGACTAACGTTAGGACTCTTTTTTTTCAAACCCTTAATGATTATGAGCAGACAATGTGGTGAAAACATAAACCAACCTGGTCACCCAGTCTGATGAAATTTAAGAAGTTTTTGTGACATTTTTCACACGGAATCCAGTTTCTAAGTTTGGAAACAAACATAAAGCACCTAAATCTAGCAAGATATTAGGTTGGTTAAGGGAATTGTTCACCTAAAAATAAAAAATAAAATATATATATACACTTTTATTCATCCTCGGGTAGTTATAAACCTTTAGGGGTTTCTTTTTCTTTCTGCTGAACACTAAAGAAGCTATTTTGAACAAAGCTGAAAACCTGTAACCATTAGCCGCGTTTCCACTATCGCGCCTAAAGCGAGCGAGCCAGGGCGAGCCAAGGCCAGTGGCGTTTCCACTGTCACTTCCGGGGCCTAATCGGGCCAAAGCGGGGCTTTCTCGGGGCCAACGGCCAGCCTTTTTCGGCCCGCCGAATACCTTGGGCCAAGGAGGGCCAGCCGGGGCTTCGGGGCGGAGTGAAAGGAGAGGCGGGCACAGTTTTCCGATCGCACTCGAGTACATGCGCCAAACAAATAAATAAATAAGGGAAAGAAAACATCTGGAACAAATTATAGGCTGGGGTCTTTTTTGCATATGATCGCCCTTAAGTTTCTCTTTTAAATGTAGGCTGTTGCATAAAATGATCTTTCTTTGCTGCATCTTTGATGTTTCAATAACGCATAATAATCTTTACACCATATTAAAGACACAGCAGACAGTAAAGGTTTTCAAGAGGTTTTGTCAAGTTTAATACTGTAAGTGTGTTTTTGCGCGTTTAGATGCCTGTGTATGTGTGTGAGACCGAAAAAAAGAGCGCTCCATTCATAGCTCTGTTGATGCCGCGAGCGGATTTTTTCTTTTATTTTTATTGTTTTAATTTATTTTCGAGATAATACACTATATGAATACAACAGTAGGACATTAAACTTTACAAATTTCATGTCCACTTTTGTAGGCTCAAAACAATAGTGTCATATCTAGATAAAATAGCCCTATATTGAAATAATTTAAAGAATTACAAATATTAGATAGGCCTATAATAAAATCACATTAAATAAATAAACCAATATAAAACTAACAAAAGCTATAGCTAGAAAAAATAGGTACTATATCAAACTGTTTCAAATTTATATTAAACTTTCATTTTTCAAAAGCCTCTTTGAAAAAAAGATTTTAGATATTTTCTAAAAAAATAAAAATAAATAAACACCGGAAAATGTTTTAAATATTATTTATAAAGTATTTGGATACGATGAAATTAATCCAATCATGAAAATAGAGCATTTTCGGGGTGAGTGAAAGCAGAAATAGGCGACCTTTTTTTCTGTCTGCAGCCGCGCAGCACTTTTTTGACGGGAAAAACTGCAAGTTCAAAATGTGTTCTGTGTCCTCAAACAAGTGTGTATGTTTTTATATGACGTGGTAAAATTAAAAAAGGAAATTTTAAATACATAAAGAGCTTTATTAGTGCATTGCTGCTGAGCGCAACGAAATATAGGCTATATTTTATTACGTGCTGCTCTTATGTGCTGAAACACTGAACACTTTCCTTTACTTAAGATATAATAAGCAACATCTTTAAATACAGGGAATCACCTATTAAGTGTCATAAAGCCTATAGGGGGGGGGAAAATCATGTTTCAGTTCTCTCCGGAGCATTTGGGATGAATGTTGGACAGATTCTGTCTAGAAGATGTTATAAAATACATTTTATATCGAGTTATTAACGGAGAAATTTATATATGTGGTGTTATATTATGGATGTGTGCGCTCCCTGTGCTCCGGGTCCCTCCGTTGGTGGCAAGACCACTGGATTTCGATGCCAGTCGGTCGGCGAGTAAATGAATATGATGAATGAAAACACACAGGCATGTGCGTATAGACATGCGTTGTACTGCTGTACAGTAACGTGTAATTTGTTTGTTTTGGTTGTCCTAATTTTAATAGTTTCGTGATGATGTGTTGGTGTGCTTTATCTGCATGATTCTCGCTGAAGTGGGCGGTTTGAGTGACGTTCGATTCGGGGGATGTTCTGGGGGCGGGGTTTGCGTGACGCGCTGCCAGCTACTAGCCCCACAGTGGAAACGCGACATGATTTCGGCCTCACTGCTCAACCTCCCGGGCGATTGGCCCGGCCTGGCCCAATATAAGCCCTGGCTCGCACTGGCCTGATAGTGGAAATGCGGCTATTGACTTCCATAGTAGGATAAACAATATCTGCCCAAGTGGCCCTGCAGTGAGTACCACTTGGAAGTCAGCGGTTACAGCTTTGCTCAAAATAGCTTCTTTTGTATTTAACAAAAGAAAGAAACTCAAACAGGTTTGGAACAAGAGAGGATGATAAAAAGAATTGTAATTTTTGGGCGAACTATCCCTTTAAGGCTTTTTTATTTCCTTTTTTCAGTCAGATGGTTTATGCTAATTATTTCTCCATTAACCGTGGCTTCAAACCTTATCTTTTTTGGCAGTATTTTTTTATATTGTGCTTCAACAGTCAGGTAATTATATAATTATTGCAGATCATGTTTCATCTTCCTTTTGTTTTTATTTAGCCTTCTTCACACAGCAAATTTGTCCTCGTTTTTTTTTTTTTTTTTTTGCAAAATCATACTTGTTCAAATGAATGGAACTAAAATATATATTGTATGTAAATGTTTACTTTGTCCTTATATATTATCAATGTATGTTTATAAAATGAATAGTCCCTTTTATTCTTGTTTTTCTGTTGTATTTCTTTTACATTGTGTCATCACACACACACACTTTTTTAAGTTTACAAACTAACATGTGACTCCAAACTGGCTATTCCTTAATAGACTAATTTTTTATTGTTTTCATTTATTATTACTTTAATAATACAAAGGTACTTTTTTCAAGTCAGACAACACTATTAATTTTATGAATTTGCAATTCATGTAGTGTGTTTTTGTTATGATTTTTTTTCTTTTCTTTTTTTACAAATAAAAGGGTTCAATGCTGGTGAAGGCACTTTTATGAATTTCTTTGTTCATGTTCTGAAATGGCGAGATGGCAGACACTGAAAACCGTGTGTGTGTGTGGTGAACAAGACTCTGCCATTCATTCACACAACCACAAAGAAGATTTTATATTCACAGACACTAGTTAGCATTAATTCTTTTTTAATTATGTCATCAACACCATGGAAATAATAGGGCCTTATGTAGATGATTTAGATATGGAAATTAATTGGATGGCCATATAATTGTCTTCTTCACATTTCCAGTCTACTAATTTCTCAGTGGATCCACTTTGTCTTGTAGGTGGTGGCGTCCACGGGTGGTCTTTTCATTTCCTGGTTAGATCCATGCAGTTGCCTGTTTGCATTAGATTAGCAGTGGAAAGGGAGAGCTTGCAGTCAGTGTTCGGTATCAATAGTGTTGTCTCATTAGCGCTAAGCTTGTCAGGAGCCAGTGGCCCCACAAAAGTGTGGAGTCGGAGGGGGGATTAGCATTGCGTAGTCTCGGTCTTTGTTAAATAACTGCTATCATTAGATAACCCACTTTGTTTTAACTGTTGATCCACTTTGAGGGTTATTTATTCACACTTCACGCCAGCAGCAACCTCAACAGCAGCAGTTTTTTAGCATTTGTAAATTCCAAATTCAAATGACCAACCTCACCAAAAGACTGCACTGTGTTCACTGTGGCTGTTTCTCAATAACAAGAACGCAGAGAAAGGACTTGCGTTCTTGTGGAGGCCGGTTTTGCCTGGTGTCTTCGGAAGAACAAACCATGGAGACCACTTGAGAATGCATCCTGTAAGAAATGAGATGCTGCGTTCTTCCTGATGGTCACGTGACCTTCACACGTTTTAAATGGAAAATTATTTAAACATTACAGCATTCATTTAACGGGTTTATTGTTTTGACATCAAAAACACATCCAGAAAGTTTCACGCGTCCTCTCTTCTTGCAGTCTTGAGTATTGGAACTGAACTTTGGCAGCTGATGATGACGTTACATGAGAACACGAGGAAACAAGACCACTGAAGAACGAATACTGAGAAACAGCTTCTGTCTTTAGTTTAAATTAACTGTTATCATAGTCTTTTTTTGTCAAAGCAACTGATGTGGTATAAGCAGGTGCACACAGATGACAGCAGTTTTTTAGCCTATCATTGAGTCTAAATATTGTTAACTCATATAAACGTGGGTAAATATATATTCAGTTCTCAAGTTAATTTCAGTAAAACTATAGAAGAATATGGTAGTATTTTGTTACAATATAGTTTCTAAGTTAATACTTAGTGTTTTTTAGATGCATCATATAAGATATTTGCTTTGTTTATCAAACAAGTGGATCCAAATGGATTTTGCGTTGTAAACCTTAAACATTTTTTTTCATGTTTTTTTTAATATATATGTATGTATGGTTGTATATAGTGTTAAAGACAGTTTTCCTTTCTGTGCCAATCAGAACAGACATTAAAGTTTAAACAAACATAATTTAGAGTGTGTGAAGATATTTTTAGGAGAGTCGTTTATCCATTTTTGTCTGTCAGTAAATGGGGCACAAAACAACCCATTGACTTGTACAATACTCATTGCAGTGATTAAAGCTGCACATTTAAAGAAAGGAAGTGAAACTAGTGGAGCAACGTGTGACATCTAACTGATAACAGAATATTAACTGTAACAGTTGACAGAATATACACATTTGTTCAATTGTACTTTTTATAGCTTTATTCTTTCTGTTTTATTGTGTGGGTTTTTGGTCAGTTTTCTTTTCAGTTTCATCATGCCTTCTTAAAAGATGCATGCACTTTTTAGGGGGATTTTAACGGACTGGCCCATACACGTTAAAACAAAACTATAACCAGATACACAGCAACAGACAATGACTTTTTTTTATTATTATTCTCTTTTATTACAGATGCAATTATGTCATCTGTCACTTTAAATGCATGATCTCTTAGAATGATCTAATGGTTCCAAAATTCGCCTCTCAATATTGTTACTATGGGCTGTCATGGTTTTAATTGTGGTGTGGTATTCCTTATTTTTATAATTAGATAATTAAAACTTATACTATTCAAGTTTTTATTTCTGCGAAGTATGAGTTGCCAACTCCAAAGTAAAAAATAAAAATAAAATAGATTTGAAATTTTGTGACACGGTGTCTCAGTGGTTAGCATGTCTCCTTAGAGCAAAATGGTCGTTGGTTCAAGTCCCGGCTAGACAAGTTGGCGTTTCTGTGTGGAGTTTCCAAGTTCTCCCCATGTTGGCGTGGGTTTCCTCCGAGTGCTCCAGTTTCCTGCACAGTGCAAACATATGCGCTGTAAGGGAATTGAGTAAACATAATTGGCCGTAGTGTATGAGTGTTTGAATAAGAGTGTATGGATGTTTCCCAGTACTGGGTTGCAGCTGGAAGGGCATCCGCTGTGTTAAACATATGCTGGATAAGTTGGTGGTTCATTCCGCTGTGGCGACCACTGATGAATAAAGGGACTAACTAAGCTGAATGAAAATAAACGAATGAATGATTTGAAAATGGATTTGTTGTTCTTTAAGTTTGTATGTACTTTGTACTTTTTGGGATGGTTTTAGTTTGTTGTTTTCTGCATTTGTGTCGCTTTGGATAAGTGTGATTGCTAAATGAATGTATAAATCATGGAAAGAAAGTTATATGAATATAAGATGGCCAAAGCCTGAGATGATTCATGTAAAGAAGCAGACAATCTTGATGTTTTGTGTCATGTTATGTCTGATAAGCTTCTCAGTTGTTGTCATAGAGGGAGGTGTTATTCTGTGATTTCTCCTTCAGATGTCTGTGCTTGAGTCATGCATGTCTTTGCTGTGAATCAGTCATAATGATGCATTCTTATAAAAGAGTTTTATTGCCCACTAATATAACAGCGTGAAAGCATATCTGAATGACTGTTGCAGCACTATTTATAAGGAAAGGTCATTATCTCAGACTGCCTGTTAGTAATTAATTTAATGACACGCTGTTCTTGATTAAGCCTCAAAGTAACCTTCTTTTCTCTGTCCCACATGAAATCTGCAGTGCTTGTGCAGTTTCTCCAGAATTCTGTTCGGTTTTGACAGATTAATATTCTTTCATGTAAGTGGTTGGAGATGTCACCATGATATGTCAAAACACCACATCCCTTATTGACCATATACTTCATATACAAACGGATGCAGCCATTGAATTCTTTTTGGCCCAAGACTTCTGGTCTCATTCACTTGTATTGATTTTTAGACTTTATAAACGGCTCGTTATGCTGCTTGATTTTGCAAGCTTTTATTTTCTTATTATATTATTCTACTTATTATGTATGCTCATAAGCGCACTAGTTTGTAGAGCAAGCAGTTTCACCACTTTCTGCCATTTATTATTCCTAGTCATTTTCCCACATTGGCAACTGAATCTGAGGTTCTAAAACAACCGCCAAAACGAGCACACTTCCGCACTAAAGAATAAGGTCAATAGCAGCGGTTCTCAGCCCTGGTCTCCCTTAACCCACACACACATTATGCATAGTATGTTTCTCTTATCGCTTCAGTGGTTCCTCTTACTACTTCAGAGGTTTGTTGCGTAAGTGCCCTGCAAAGTGGACATCACAGTATAATAGAGGTGGGAACCTACATTGGTCCCACAACTTGGTTCAGTTACGAATATTATGCCATTGATTCAGTTCAGTTCGACATCTCAGCTTCACAGTGCATTGACAATGATTTCCATTAATAATTATATATTTTTCTTCACAACACAAGAATTTTTAAAATTAAAATCTAGAAGTATATTAATATTTATATTAGTGGTGGGCCGTTATCGGCGTTAAAGTGAGACTCTTATTGCGCGATTAAAAAAATATCACCATTAATCTATTCTCAAAGTGGGATTGGGAGCTGGGTCTATTCTGCGCAAGCTATGATGACTTTCACCTTGATATTTTAGCATGGATGTATACCTGACCGGTGAGCTGTCTGACAAAAAAAGTGCCCCTCTGAAACAAATCAGCAGTATGCCTGACTTCAGACTGCAATTCGGCAGTTTCACTTTAACTGATGAACATTTCATCCATGCCCCCGTGACAAACTGAGGTATAAGTCGCAAATAAGGAGTAAGGACTGGTGAGACTTATGGAACTTGATAACGCATGGCAAATTGAAAGAGAAAACTTCCGCATTTCCCAATGTGTTTTTGTGCGGCCCTTTGTTAACAGCCGCGTGTGTGGATCTTGTCGGAAAATATAGCGAAAAGTCCTACATGACAATAATAGTTTAATTGCGGTGTTTACTTTAAAAAAGCCGCTTATAAATGTATACTCCACGTGTCTTAATTCCATTTCTGTTTAGTTCAGACTTAAGTTGGATTAAGGTGATCAAAAATTGAAAAGCTGTTTGGAGCTTATGTAGGCCTACGGTTGAAAATTCATGTTTACCTGAATAAACAGTTAGTAAACTCAAGTACATCTTATTGAACATCATTTATTTTCATCACCAATTATCATAGTAGAACAGTTTCTCAAGCAGTTTGTAATGCATTTTGGAAACAGGAGATGAACCCCTGATCTAATGCGCCACCTGGCTTGAGAAACCTGTTTTCAAAGACTTATAATTTGGGTAGCACACATTCTGAATGCCTTCAACAGAATTCAAATGAGCCATTTTAATCCAGATTAATCTGGACTAAATTCAAAATGAATCTAGATTAAAAAAATTAATCTACGCCCACCTATAATCTATATATTATTTGTAAAACAATTTTGGCCTTTAATACAAGCAGTAAGATATATGAACTGTACCTTTAATTTGACCTCAAAGAAAGCACTCTTTTTGAATGTTTCAAACAAAACTCCCAATACATGCACAGAAGACAACACAAGCATTTTTTAGTAAATAAACTAATGTAAGTATTATCCCTCTTGCTTTTTGAGTGCTTTTAAGCGAAGTCTTATACCTCTATAATTGGTCATTGTCTTCACCCGCTAAACAGAAAAGGCTGAGATTGGCTTTAGAATTGAAAGTGCTGTTCACCGATGAGTGACACAGAAAGAACAGTCGCGGTTACAGTCTATATGTGCATAATACGTGGTTAACACAGGTAATGCATAATAGATAAACATGCCAGCCGGTCAAATGTCCAAAGTGAGAAAAAGTGAGGCAGAGATGGATTTTTAAAAGCATTTCCCCCTAGTAGTGAAATAGCGGCTCGTACTGTATGCTGTGCCTTCTAGAGTGTCAATGAAAGACTTTCCAGCAAACTCACAGTTGAACTGTGCATAATTATCTACCTTTTAAGTAGTAGGAGCTTTTAATATACTCACTCTCGCCATAGTATTCTACTGCGACATTGCACATAGGAGATAAATGACGTCAGTACGTAATAACCTGTTATGATCTATTACTGAACCGATATCAAATTGATTACAAAACAATACATTTTGACACCCCTACAGTATAATCTGCAATGATTTCAGTTAAAAAGTGTGCTAAATTCAAGACTAATGTAATTTTTATGCTAATCACATGACTACAGTGAAATAACCCTTCACACTTCCTCAATCATTAAAAATTTAGCAAAAAGCTGTTCAAATTTTTAATAAGGTAAACTTTAAGAGCAGTGAACACCATCTAAGGAACATGTTGATCTAAACACCTTCCTAAAGGCTGATTTATACTTCTGCATCAAGTGCACATGTATGGTCCGGCGCAGCCTTTGCCCGGTTGCAAACCTCTCGCCGTGGCAGACGCGCACCTCTCAAAAATTACATATTTTAAGCTCTGTGATTAGTCGACTTCATAACAGTGACAAGTGTGGGAGGTGCTGAGAGCAGCTAGCCTGATATAATGTGTGTTTACAAGTGTTGAGTCCCGTGGACAAACTCCAGTTGAAAACTGTTGTGTTTTGAATAAAGTTCTTACACATCCGCCGGTTCTCTCATCTGAATGAGTAAGTTTTAGTTACTTGTATGGTAAAAACCTAAACACCAGTCAAGTAACTCGACAGAGGAACATAAAAACCAACTGCTAGCTACAGTTTTTAGAAGTGCTAGCAACACAAACTGCACGCAGAAGTATAAATGCAGGACTACCATTAGGGCTGGGTGATTAATCGAAAAATACATAAAAACCTGCTGCCAGCTAGCGTTTCAGAATTGTTTTTGCAAAGCAAAACAAACAGCACGGAAATACATCAATGCACAGCTACGCCAGAGGCAGGCACCGTAGGTAGTTCTGTCGCCTCACAGCAAGAAGGTTGTTGGTTCGAGCCTTGTCTGGGTCAGTTGGCATTTCTGTCTGGAGTTTGCTTGTTCTCCTTGCGTTCGCGTGTGTTTCCTCCGGGCGCTCTGTTGTTGACCTTTTTTACCGACGCCATTATAAGGACACAGATTACTGCCTATTCACGAGTCCCACGGAAAAAGTGATTGACAGGTGGCAATTATGTGTGTAACTTATCTTTATTCATTTACTGTATGATTTGTTTGACTTTTGTTTCATTTTTCTTCGAACCGTAACTTTAGAATAGAAAATGTAATCAAATCGAGGATTTGGAGGATCGTGACACCCTTAATAAATTAATAATTTATTTACATTAAAATATTTGTTTACAGAAGATGCAAGAAATGCTATGTTTAAACAATTTATTACAGGGTATACAGGAGTTATTTTATTTAGAAGAGATACTGATTATTAATATGAAAAGTACTGAAAATAATTGATATTTGTATCTAAAATTTATATAAGAAAAAAGTAACTGTTCGTTTTAGGCAAAGTGTGTTTTAATTTCAGTTGTTCAACACTGATGTTTAATAAATAATTATTGATAGTAGATAGTGTGTGTTTCCTTCAATTATTTTAAAATCATACAATACACCATACATTTACACCCTATATTTGAAAATCTCTGCGTTTAGGGGTTGTGTCCAAATGCTTTTTTATTCAAAAAGGAACTTTTTATTGCACATTTAACACATTTTATGAGCTTCATCTTGTTTTACCTGGTAATTAAACTCACAGCCTTGCCGGTGACCATTGTTATTGCCATGCTCT
The DNA here is from genome assembly GCF_052040795.2 of Danio rerio. Taxonomy (NCBI): domain Eukaryota; kingdom Metazoa; phylum Chordata; class Actinopteri; order Cypriniformes; family Danionidae; genus Danio; species Danio rerio. The sequence goes on along the minus strand of NC_141025.1, from coordinate 57,072,913 downwards.
ACCATTTGAGCTAAAGGACATTTGTGAATTTTTACACATACCTCAGCTAGTGACTTTTCTCTACAGCTGAAAGGTGGCATTTGTGCCAGGACTATCTGTGTTGACTTTGTGCGTAGTAGTGAGACATTCTCACTCTTGTGAATTTCACACAGCTTTTACGCATCTCTTTTACTCTCCAATTACCATTTTAGAGGTTGTTTACTCTTGTCCCTTGAGCCTTTGGATGACTCTGTATTTGCAACTGAAAAAGCTGTCAAGCGATCGCCATCCATCCATCAACGTTCAGTGCAGTGCAATTATAGTAGGGAAGGTTCGACACTTCGGTGTTACTATGGCTACTGTTCCCATTGCACAAAAGAGCACTTTTTTTGTGTACACTTCAAACAGTGAAGTAATACATTTTTGCCTCAGCTGTACAATTGCCTGGCAAGCAGACCCACAAAGCAGCTATTCATGACATGGAGACTATAGGATAATTGTCAGACGAGTTTCGAAACTGATAGTACTTGAGCTCAGTGAAATATATCAGTATAGCTATGTTTTTATGCTCTTGGCCATTTGTAACATTAACCAGGATCGCTTTAAACGCAATCTGATTACTGATTATTTGTTTGATTATCAAGTGTCAAGTGGCTCATTGTATTTTTTTATTTCCTGTTTTAGAAGCATACAATCACTCAAAAAATACTACGTTGTTGTAGCCCAATGCTGGGTCAGAATGTTAGCTGAATCTTTCCACATTTGACTCTACTTTGGATTACAACTACACAGCGGTTTTTAGAGTGTGATTACCATAGGACCCAGAAGTCAGTATTTTTTTGTTCAGTTTTTCGATGCTTTCTACACTGTGGAGATAATAAGGCTTTAATCTAGCAAGAGCTTTAGTTAGTACTGAAAGGTACACAGCATACTGTGTTTGCAGACTTCTAAATCACTGCACAACCTGGGCTGACTTGCTGATGTTTTGTTCTAGGAAATAAATATAAGTGTTGTTTTGTTTTTAGCACCCAGCAGTTCTCTAATAGCTTTCAGAGCAGACACAAATCAGCTTGCTATAACACCACTTTCTTCCAAACCCCTCCACATGCTTTTGATGAGCTCGAGGAATTCCCAAGCCATTGTTAGGAAAACAATGTCCAGGTTATTGTCCTCACTCAGGGATCGTCACCTTTCACCCAGACCCCTGCTGGTTGCGGGAGAGGGTTAAAGAAGGGCTCTTTGTAGGGGGTTGAGAAGTGTCTCCGGGGCAGGGGATGGGGGATGGTTTGTTTGTGTCCTGCTCCCCTAGGGTTGACCATGGTGCGGTGGAGGAACGGGTTGGGTTCGTACATGTTGACCACCTGTTGTCTGGAGAGGGGGAAGCGTTCTTCTGATTGTTGGAGATTGTTGCTGTGATTCCTCTGATCTTTGTCTTATAACAGAGGCCCTGTTTTCTCCCTTTAACACAGTGATTCTCAAAGTGGGGGGCACATTGCGGGCCATCAGCTGAAAAAAAAATTAAAAATAAAAGTAAATGGCAAACGGATATAAGAGTTTGTTCATTTTCATCCACTTTTCTGATGATGGAGGGTCTATGGGGTGGTCTTTGCTTTCTCTGAACTTTTAGTTTAATACTGCAAAAGCTAGCACAATTTTCATGATTTACAAAAATATAAACATTTTTTATTAAAAGTCCCAGATCAATTTAACACACTTTAAGGATAAGCTATGTTATGTAATGACTAAAAACAATTGATTTCTTTTATTTCTGATCAACTCCTATGGGCTATGTTATAGACCTAGACACTTTATTCTCATTATCAGTTTTGACATGCAAAGTGTTCCCCCTGGGGTATGAAAAATTTCAGCCTTGACTGTAGTAAACATTGCAAAGTAAAGATTGAAAGTAATATCAAGTTTTTACATTCCTAAATGTTGCTTTGAATACAATAAAATGATTTCAAAACATTACTAAGAATAAACATTAACTAATACATTCTGAAATTTGTGTCTCATGAAAAACAGCAGTTCACAGGGGCTGCGAGATCTTCAGTTTAAAGAGGATGAAACGGCCATATTGTTTCAGAAATCTCATTTGCAGTAAAATATGTATTTATGTATGTAATATGAATGTATTTTGAAAATAAGATTTTTTATTAATATATTAATTGGGACTGCTTAGAGAACCTTCTACCCTGTACATTTTTTTCCACCTCTGATACAGATCCTAAGGCTAATCTGTCTCTTCGGCATGTTTCAGCAGCGAATCCTGCTGTTTATGAATGAGCTGACGGGCAGAGAGAAGGTGGTGTTCAACAAAGGTGTTCACACATAGCAATTTGGTCGAATGAGTTTTCAACCAACTATTTATCCGAATTGCTGCATCAATATTCTACCTCAAAATCTAAAATCTTGTGAGCAGAACCATCTTTTAATTCCCCATTAGACTTCTGGCCTTTGAAATTACTTGCCAGATTACACAAAAATGTTTATTAAAAAAGATCTTGCATATTTTTCTTTCTTATGATGATTAATGTGTTTCATTAACTGCATTTTTTTTACAATTTGAAACAAATCAAATTATCAATTATTAAATTATCATCAAATTAAAACAGGGTAGGTGACAGATTTAGTTTTTCTATCTTTAACCAAGGGTGTGACCAAGAAAGTTTGAGAAGCATAGCATGCGGTTTCATCACTCAAGCAGTCAGCTAATGCATAATCGTTTGCTTCTGGTATTAACATGTATTCAAATGCATCTCCTGAGGCAACTTTAGATTTTGTTGAAAGCAATTATGTCACCTTTTCTGCGGTATTTAATGCAGAGGACAATTATGTTTGAATGAAAAAAACCCAATGTGAATGTACAGTAAAGGATGAGAATGGCCATTGCAGTTTGAATCATAATCTTTTTTAGTTCAGTGTTGAAGACATTCACTTTGCCAAAACATGTCCCATAACAGTCTTGTATTAGATCAGAATGCACTGCAGAGAGTTGTGCTGTTATGGCTGCTTAAAAGCATTGAACCACATGAGCATTTACAAAAGCATTCTGAACAAATGTGCTTTTGACTACCTCTGGAAGTGGTCAAATGTGCACAAGCTCAACATGTATTAGACACTGAACATTTAGCTTCCTGGTGCTTTCTAAAGGAGAGACCACATTCATATAATGAATTCATAGATTTTAGGAACACTGAAGTTTATATTAAGGCAATATTAATTTAATGATGACAGTTTTTTTTTTTAGAAACTTTGAAAAAAAACATAATTTATTTTTATATACAGTTAATTCTAAAATATGCTTAGCTTTGCTTAGCTTATTTACTTAATTAGTACAAAATTATATTTTATATGCAGAGATTGTTTACATAATTTGGTAACACTTTATTTTGATGGTTCATTTGAGTATTAGTAGACTGTCTACTTGGTACTGCTCCTTCAACAGCCATTTAACTGACTATAAGAAACTTTGCAAGTACATGTTAACTTACACTAACCGTAACCCCAACCTAACAATCTACTTATCTAATGAGAATTAGTTGGCATGTAGATGCAATGTAAATTAAATTCAACAAACAGACCATCAAAATAAAGTGTGACCCAATTTAATCTAAAACATAACATCACAATGATGTTATTTGTCAGTTCAAATAAAAATATGGAACAGCAACAGAATAAGACAAAGTGTATGTAGAAACCTATATAATAGTTATGCTATTAAAACATAATAATACAATTACTTAAATGTGCAAGAACTTGTGTGAAAATGTTTTAAGCTGTGTGTGTATATATATATATATATATATATATATATATATATATATATATATATATATATATATATATATATATATATATATATATACTGAATATATACTGATGAGATATATATTCATTTTTTTTACAAGCCTCACATGTAAAAAAAAAAAAATTTATATATATATATATATATATATATATATATATATATATATATATATATATATATATATGTATATGTGTATGTGTATATATGTATATATATGTATATATATATGTGTGTGTGTGTGTGTGTGTGTGTGTGTGTGTGTGTGTGTGTGTGTGTGTGTATTTGTTTACATGTGTGGCTTGTAAAAAAAAAAAATGAGTATGAATGTTTGTTTCAGTTTGTTATATTTTATAGGCATGGCATCATCCAAACAAAATGTCCTTCGACCTTTCTTTCATTTTTTTGCACAATCTTGTCTGCAGGAAACCGTAGGAAAAAAGATTTCAAAAGACATTTGTTCCTTTACTGTATCAGCACTGATCTCAGAGCCTCCTGTTATGTCTGTGTCTTGCATCATGTGATTCAAGCTGCTTCATAGTAACAGCCCAGCTGTAGTACTGCGTACAGCCAATAAGAATGAGGCATTTGTGTTGCTAAAGGACACAACTACCAATAAGATCTTTGTAGCCGCTCTCAATCCATCTTCTCAGTTTGACATTACATTACAAACATTACATTGGTTTATTTTAACTGCAATTTATAGATTGTTTATTATATGTTATGTAAATAATTTAAAGCATGTTCTCTGTGTCTCTGTTTTTTTTAAAGTGCTTTAAAATGCATTTATTTGATTGTAAAAGACTGTAATGGTTTGTGAGCTGTAATATGTGCTGTTTTTCTGCAGCTGGCCTGCTGCTGTGGATCGGCGGCCTGCTCGCTGTGCTGCGGCTGCTGTCCCAAGATCAAACAGTCCACCTCCACACGCTTCATGTACGCCCTCTTCTTCATGCTGGTCACGGTGACCTGTGTCATCATGATGTCCCCCACCGTGGAGATGGCAATGCGAGAACATGTGAGTCTTCTCCATTTGCATTTTTTTAGTATCGGGTTTCCTAATATGCGTAGAGCATTAAATCAGGTCTCGGGTCAGCAGCAGTGGGCTGCATGTCAAACAGCAAGCTGGTTTGGCATATTTCATTCATGTTTTCATAGTGACAGTATCAGAACTTTACTTGATTACTTTAAGGATAGTAAAGTTATTCATTAGCTAAAAATAATAATAAATGAACGCTCAATGTGGCAAGGAATGATAGTAATTTTGTGAATGACAAGCATGGCAATTCTGTGGTATTTTCAGTGGAGGTCTGTGGGCGCAGATTCTGTGTGGGGCCTTGCATCTCTGCTTCTGGTTGAACTCAAGCAGAATTTTTTTTCTTTGAAGAATATAATTTTAGAAATTAGTTTGTATTCATTGATGTGCAATAAGTAAGTACAGTGCAGTAATAACTGGAGAATCATTATTGTAGATGAATCATATCCCATATATTATCAGAATCAAGTTTTTCACTATTTTTTTTTTTTTTTCACGGAATCGCAAAAAAACGAGGGGGTCTGCCATTATGAGTTTAAAACATTAACTGTCATATGAAATACTTGTTCGGACTTGCATATATCCAGTTAAATGACACCATTGTTGCTTTCCCAGTGGTCAAAACAACCATGTTAACAGAAATATTACGTTTACCAGTGTAAAATCAATTCAGTTGGAAAAAAAACAGCACCAGAAAGTAAAGTAGATTTTTACTCTTAAATGAAAAAAATAAAAGGAGCTGGTATTTAATCCAGAATTTGATTCTGATTTATAGTTTGTGTTTGAATTAATTCTTGACTTGATCCAATGAATATAGATTACATACAAATCCTAACTGATATTTCTGAAAATAATCAGTGAGCAAAGGCTGAATAAATGAAAAGCAAGTAAGGGGATAGATCGCTCCAAATTGAAATAATACTGTCATCATGTACTCACCCTTTACTTGTTGTGAAACAGTTTGAGATTTTTTTTCAAGGTATGTTGAAGATAGCTGGAAACCTGTGTAACTATTTAATCCATGGTAGGAAAAACATATACTATGGAAGTCAATGGTTACAGGTTTCCAAGATTTTTCAACATCTTCTGCTGTGCTCAATAAAACAAAAAAACTAAAAGTGGTTCAATTAAAGGGTGAGTAAATGATGACAGAATTTTCATTTTTGGTTGATCTATCCATTTAAGAGCCACTGACCTGTAAATTAAACTCCTTTATATTTCAGATACTGTTATATTCAGATACTGATATATATATATATATATATATATATATATATATATATATATATCAGGGCTCGAAATTGCGACCATTTTGGTCGCATATGCGCCCGAAAATGAATCGATGCGACCTCATAGTAAATTTGGGCGCATTAGTGCGACCTGTTTTGATTTTTTTTTTTTTTTTTTTAAACGTGCTGAATCGCTCTTCCCTGCCGCTATATTGGTTCATATTAGCTGTCAATCACCCAAGGCTTTTCACTGTTAGATGACAGGGAGGGAGCTTTTATGTCCACGGGAAATGCAAACGGCTAAAGAGTGAAAACTTAAAGCACGCAGGTTTGCAAAGTGCAAACCCCACCTAAAGTTGAGGCGCAGATGAGAGCGATCATGACACGTGGTGAATATTGATCCGCCAGCTGAGATCAATCGAGTACGCGCTTCTTGGAGAAGGTGCCCGAATCATCATGCGTCGCATTCACTGCGTGTTCAGCGCAAATGTCCGCTAAAAGTCAAATCTAATACTGTATCATCGCCAAAGAAGCTCGCCTTTACTAAGTTTACACTGAAACTGCGTCTCATAACAAACAGCGGTATTGCGCCGATGGTCAACCTGCTCATAAATTGGGTCGGCTGACTCGCCTGCTTTTCCACAAACACAGAAAAATGAAAATCAGCTCAGACGGAACATTTAAATTGACACAAACTGAAACCAAAACTTTTAAAGAGTGATAGAAGTGAGACTTTACTTACTTTCTTTTGCCTATTCTTTCTTGAGGTGTATATTATTTTTTTAATTTAGTTAGGCTACTGATGACTGTTTTGCAGCTTTCAGCCTTGAATTTAATATTTTATTATAATCTTTTGTTTGTTTTGCAGCAGAAATATTATTTATTAAACTGACATGCATATATATGCTGTTTAGCAGTACAAAATAAATATTTCTTACTGCAATACTTCATTTTTGTTTGATGCAAACTATACATTTATTTTTCATAAAGTAACAGACTTTTTATAGCAGATAACTTGCATTCAAGCACATTCAAGGCAGCATGATGATGAGAAATGTAATTCATTGTTACTATTATTGTCATTTTCATCATCATTAATATTCTAGAATTATAATACATACACATTTTGGAATTATTGCACACAAATATCAATGTCATCTCAGCATTAGATAGTTGTTTCTGGTTTTTGTTAGTCCTAATTAATGTTGTTTTAAAATACAATAAGTCCCTTAAAATACAATTTGCAGCGGTGCTCAATCATTTTTGGTGGGTGCTCCTAAATTTTTTCTGGTGCTCCTAAATTTTTGAAGTTGGGAGCACCGGTGCTACCAAATAAAAAAGTTAATTTCGAGCCCTGTATATATATATATATATATATATATATAAACTTTATCATACATGTATTTTGTTCAGACAGAACAGGCAGTTTGGGACCCAGAGTGGATAAATCTGAAAATGGGGCTGTAGTGTATTTGTGCAAACTTTCAGTCTGTATATTTTATGAAATTATCAGCCCACATTAGAAACCGCATTACAGTGACAATCACAATTTAATACAGCGGCAACAACAACACCAGTGGCAATTATGTGCATGCTCATTTTTCTCATTTTTGTAAATATCTCTGTAGGAGAACTATTACAAATATTTGTCTGCTGAAAAACATTATCCTATTACTTCTTACAGTTGTCTCAATGTACAGTGGCAGATCCTGTTACAACAGATTTGTTTTTAAGAAACAAACAAAAACTCTGTTTGTACTTGCACTGTAATGTTTGTAACAAATAAGACTAAAGTTCTGTACCACAGCTTTAAAGGAACGGTTTGTCACTTTTTTTGTTCCAGCGGTTATAGATGAAACTGCACACTAAAAAGAACACTGTAGCAAGAGCTTCTTTTCCCTGCTGTTAGTCCACATCAGAGATAGTCTCATTCATAAACATTAATTATTTATAGGCTTATCATATTCAGGTTAAGACAACAACATCATTTGAAAGATGCAAGCTTGATGTACTCGCATACATACATACATTACATACTATATATTTTGGTCATTTTGAACAAAAATGTAATATGCTCTAGATTTATTCATTTAAATGGAAAAAACTTTTAAATTATAAACTTTTAAGATAAGTTGAATTACTTGTGTTCATATTTATTTTAATTTCATTACTTTTGTATATAATTACGAGTAAAATTGTTTTTTGTGTTAATTTTAGTTATTAATTATAACAGATTTTCATGAGCCCATTTTTTTTAAATAAATGATTGAGAAAGTCTTGACCACTGAATCACTTTGAATCAGTCTGAATTGCTCATAAAAATAATGCTGATTATGCATAATGCTGATAATGTTTTTTTTGCTAATGATTTCAGACTGTGCTAAAAATGAAGCAAGATTTGTGTACTTGTGGTTTTAGGCTAACTATTTTAGGCTAGCACCACCCAGAGTAATGCCCTGTTTACACTAATTCATTTTAGTTCTAAAATTGCATTTTAGAACCAGAACAATCTATGTTCTTACTGTCGTTTCAATAAAGTTTGGGAACATTCGTCACGGCAAGTTGCAGTCGGCCATGTTAATGGACAAACACAGGAGTGCACTATGTATGTGTTTTATTATAACATTTTATGAATAACATTTCACAATCAGAATAAAATTGATTAACGTCTATTTACATTTATAAACGTGTCTCTTTATGTGTCTAAGAGGTTGATAATATGCTTTACATAACATTCTGTCTCCAATGGTGAAGTGTAACCAGAGAAGCTGAGCACAAATGCAGAAGGGGTGGATCCAGAGCGGATCAAGGTTATCCATAACTGACAGGGTATCGATGAGCTGCAGCAAGAAAACAGGTCCAGATATGATACTCTTCATTATTTGTAGTTTAAGCACTTACAGTTTATTGTGTTTATATGATACGATACAGTGCATCCAGAAAGTATTCATAGTGCTTTACTTTTTCCACTTTGTTACAGCCATATTCCAAAATGAACTATAAATTTATTTCCTCAATTCTACACACAATAGCCCATAATGACTGTGAATTTTTTTTTTTTAAGTGTCACAAGTTTATAAAAAAGAAAAAAAAAACTGAAAAATCACATGTACATAAGTATTCACAGCCTTCGCTCAATACTTTGTTGATGCACCTTTTACAGCCGCAAATCTTTTTGAATATGATGCCACAAGCTTGGCACACCTGTCTTTGGGAATTTTTGCCCATTCCTCTCAAGTGCCTCTCAAGCTCTATCAGGTTGAATGGAAAGTGACAATGTACAGCCATTTTCAGATCTTTCTAGAGATGTTTAATAGGATTTAGATCTGGGCTCTGGCTGAGCCACTCAAGGACATCCACTGAGTTGTTGTGAAGCCACTGCATTAATATTTTGGTGGTGTGCTTTGGGTCATTCACCTGCTGGAAGATGAAACATCACCCCAGTCTGAGGTCGTGAGCACTCTGAAGCAGGTTTTCATTCAGGATGTCTCTGTACATTGCTGCATTCATCTTTCCCTCTATCCTGACTGCTTAGTTCCTGCTGCTGAAATTAGTTGCTGCTGTTGCTGAAAAACATTCCCACTGCATGACGCTGCCACCACTGTAGGGATGGTATTAGCCTGGTGATAAGCGGTGCATGGTTCTCCAAAAGTAACGTCTGGCTTTCACTCCCAAGAGTTCAATTTTAGTCTCATCAGACCAGAGAATTTTGTTTCTGATGGTCTGAGAGTCCTTCAGATGCCTTTTTGGCAAATTCCAGGTGGGGAGTGGCTTCCATCTGGCTACTCTACCACACCAGATTGGTGGATTGCTGCATAGATGCAGGGGTGATAGCGTTCCGGCACCACGCCGGATTTCCGGCGTACTGTGGCTGCGGGTAGGGTTGTGACGGTGAGGAAATTTCCCCACCGGTTAATCGACATGTGACAACACCGGTAATACCGGTATCACCGTGGGAGTGGGCATTTTTTCATTTCCTCTTTTTTTCTGATTTTAAATAGCTTATAAATGCGTGCGTATAATACTTTCACTTTCAGTTTTGCGGGAGTTGCCAATTCGGTGTCAATTGTTTGAATGGACGGAAAGGAAACTACAAAAAAATCCCTGTTATTAAACAAAACATAACTTTTATTTACATAACGAATAAAACACAACACTGCTACAGGCTGAAAAAACTGTGTAAGTTGGAACCATACAAATAACAACCATAAACGCCTATGTTATATATTAACAGCTTAGTCCTTATGAACAGTCCGTTTATAAAATACATTATTAACGAATTTAGGCTATTGAAGAATAAACCGAATATGAAATATGATCCTTGCATAATAATCACAACTAAACAAGCGAGCACTCATTTTATAATTAAACTATATGAAAAAAATTAAGAATTGAAACATTATGTAAAAAATCAAAGGGCAGGCTAAATAAAAGCGCCTCGTCAGAGCTAAACACCGCATGTGTCAGTTTACAGCTTCTGGAAAGATCAGACAACCTATACAGATCACACAATCTCAATAAACAACATGTAAATGTATAAATATTTCGATAAGTATTGTTATGGAATATTTATAACTAAATGATCTTGCTTTTTGGTTTTATCGATACAGCTTTGATCTCTCTTACAAGCGGCAGTTACAGGCGCAGCATAAGGGCGTCTCTGTCAGTGGCGGAATACACACAGCACTGCCAAGACGTTTTATTTTTATTTTATTTGTTGCAGATTTGCACGTTGTTCCTTTAAAAAAACTTTTATTTTTTAATTCTCTCAAGTTAATGTTGTCTATCGAGTAACTATCGAGTCCCTCGGATTGGAGTTCAGTGCGAATTAAGACTATTGACCAACCGCCCTGTAAGTTTAAACACTACAGGTCCACAGCTCTGGTGTGGTATGAATTTCACGTTTTAAATGACAGCGAGACATGCTACGTTTAGTTTTTATTGTAAAATATACATTATAACCCAGTACACGGTAAAATAATGTTTAGAATGGCTTGTCTATTGACGGCGTATAGCCGTTAATTAAATATGGTGAGCATATTTTCATTAAAATTAAAACACATTAATACAAATTAGCCACCCTTTGATTTTTTTTCGTTTACGTATATTTTTATCAAACGAAAAATGCAATGAATTGTTAATTTTTGTTTTCATTTTATTCGAAATAATAGGCCTATAATTTATAGGCTACACAGCTCATATCTTTGGCTCCAATTGCGTTTTTACAGATATCCTACCAATAGACTTTTTTTTGGCTCAAAGACATTTATGCCTGTTAATTTCAGAGGTGCATTTTGACAGATTTCGTAAAGGCTTCAGCTATTCTACCTGTCAGCTGCACCTGCCTAAGTTTTGCAACTTGACTTGTGTTGTGGCTCGATGTCTGAATGAGAGAGAGAGAGAGAGAGAGAGAGAAAGAGAGAGAGAGAGAGAGAGAGAGAGAGAGAGAGAGATCAGTCCTCAGATTCGATGTGTGGCCGCACGTCTCAGTTACTTTATTGCAATTTTTAATATTGGCTCATCTAAATAAACTTTCATATATTAAAAGCCGAAATATTGCCAGACAGAAGAAGCAACTTTCGGTTTTTGAAGAGAGCGGCCTCAGTTATAAAAGATGTGCGCACACACAGGATTCCATCTTTTTGGCCTAGACATTATGGATTTTTTTGACACACAGCAAATTTGCCAGTGTACATTTTACACCACAGGTGTTGAATTTAACACTTTTCTGGTGTCTATATGAGTCCCACCAGCCAAGTGTCCAGATTACACTTTGAAAAGTGTTGAATATGTACACCTCTGCAGTGTAAAATATTTTACACTTAGAGTGTAAAAATGCACACCACATTAAACATTTTTAACACCTGCAGGGCAAATTGTCCAGTGTAAATATAACTCCTCAGGTGTTAAATTACACTCTCTTCTGGTGTATATACGAGTCCCACCAGCCCAGTGTATAAGTTACTCTTTGTAAAGTGTTGAATATATACACTGAAGCTGAGTAAATAATTTTACACTAAGAGTGTAAAAACTATAAACTAGATATAGTGTATAGTAAATACTCCATCACCATAGCCAGGTCATATTCAGCATAAATTCTATTTTTCTTTGAACTAACATGAGAAAAATTAACATTTTCCACACATGAAACTCACAAAGATAAGTGTATATTTGAAAATTTTAACACCCTGGAATAATAACAAAATGTAAATAAATTCTTCTGTTACAGCCTTATTAAAATAAGTGTTTAACGCATAAATTAAGCAATCATGGAGAAAGTTACAAAACAGAATTTATTTTCTTTAAAATTCACAGCACAGGCAACATTAAATCACTTTACAGAATATGCATTTCATACCTGAAAACTTTAATTTGTCATTAATGTCATTTGTTAGACAAACATTTGTCACATTGAAAAAAATGCAGTGGAAATGTTTAATATTTTACTTGTCACTGCCAAACATAAACAAGACAACATGAGCTAAAGCCCCATTCCTGAACCAAAATGCTTTATAAAAATATAAAAGTAATTTTTGCATACAGTTGTTTAAAAAAAATACATGGATTAAAACCACAGCAAAAATCACTCAAAAAGGGGGATTTCCTTGAAATTAGTAATGTTCAACAAAAGCACACTTTCAATTTCATAAGCAAGCAAAAAATGCTGTCCATCAAACAATATCAGACGTTTTACTGAGCACAGAAATAGCATCTTTCAAATCTAAACATACAGGAAAGCCTCAGCAATGTACCATCACTGAACTAAAGTGGTTCATATGAAAACGTGTACAGGAACTATATAAAAGTCATTTTCCTCCAATCCATAACTTATCTGAAGGTCGAATGGCTTAAAAAAACGCAAGGTTTCAACATTCAAAAGGGAAACTTTTCTACAAAGCTCCTCCTTAACCTTAAAGGAGTGAAGATGTTCAACAAAGCATACAGTTTCAAATTCACATGTCAGCAAAAAATACTGACTGTCAAATGCAATAATATCAGTAATTTTACTGAACACAGGAATGTCATCTCTTAAATCTGAACAAACAAAAAGGCCTGACCGATACTCAGTTCCAAAACAAGTAATCCAAGAAAGATGATCTACATTACTTTCATTGTCAATTTGCAGTCTTTCTGCAATGAATTCACAGTCAATCAGGTCACAAAGCTGAACGCTTGTTGTAGGCCCACAGTCAATATTCTTAAATGGCTGAGATTCCCAGTGGTATGCAATACACATCTGGTGTTTTAGCGCTAAAGATTTGGTAATATTTTTGAAATTCTTCACACTTTTTTTGAAAAAGCGATGTTTCGCCTCATAACGCATTCCCCACACATGAACCAGCGGGCCTATCTTCCTGATGCATCTGGAATAATGGGTCATGAAGTGGTGCTTAGGAATGAGATTCCTTGGGTAAAGTTCTTTAAACAGTGTGTGGTGTTCACAAATCAGATGCTTTAAATAAATAGTCATGCCCTCTGAGATGACTGGAGAAAACACAATATTTATTATCTGAAGTAAAAGCAGTAGCAAACTCCAGTGTTTATCTCCAACTTCAACCAGATCTCCAAAAATTAAAGGCAGATTTCTAATAAGGCAAAATGTCTGAATAGCATTGAGACCCAAACCATTCCCAGCTTGTTCAAAATTAATCATTGTTGGTCTGTTCTTACGTTCAACAAAGCCATAGTTAAATGAGTAAATTCTATTGCTTGCAGATTGTGAAGATATAATGCTGCTGTGTGATAGATGGTTAAAAAGCAATTTCATTTCTAACTGTCCTACACCTTCTAATATATCATGCATTATATCGAATGCAAAATTGTCCGAAATATTAAAATACTGTAGCTCATTCAGCAAACATGTTTTTTTCACACCAAAGGATGATTGTGGACCAGCATCTGAAAAGAGGCTTTGACAATGTTGAGCATGTAGAAGTCTGTCACGCAGTATTATGTCTGGGTGGTCATCAGAGAAAATATTCTGTGAAGCACATTTGTCAATCAAACAAAAACGACAAAAATAATTTGAGTTAAAAGATTCTACAAATCCAAAAAGTGTGTGCATTCCCAAATTATCTCCAGTTACTTGAGCTATAGTTCCATGGACAGGATCCTCTGAGATCGGTAATGTAATTCCAGATGTCTCAAGAATTTTAAAGTCACGCACAATTGGATCCAAAATGGCATTAAAGCCATATCGCTTTACATCTTGTGTGTGAAAAAGTGCCAGAAGATGAATATTCATTAAAGCAGAGTTTACCTTTGATGACAGGTTTCTCAAAACAAAATAAATACTTCCAATCTTATGGATTCCATGCTTAGAACCAAGGGGATTCGAAGTTTCAAAGTCATCATAAAAGAGTTGTATCTGAAGAGAATTTTGTTCTTTGGAAAAAAGAGGATGTTCTTTAAAATAGCTACCATCACAGAACTCTCTTAATATTTCTCCATTCTCACTTGGCTGGACAAAATGCTTTTGAATTTCTACATTTTTGAACATAAATTTCAAAGTCTGCAATAAAGGAACATATACAAATTTATCAGTAATTGGAACCTGATCATATGTGCCTGTAGTTCTATTGCGCCTACTGTCATATCTCACTCCTAATGGTATTTCAATAGGTTCTACAACACCCCAGTTCTCAAAGAAATACTTTTTCCATTTTGTCTCAGTTGTGAAATTAGAGAATGGGTTGTCAAGATGGTCAAAATACTCTTCAACATCTGACCTGTGATCATCAGATACCAACTGAACAATATCCTCTCTGATGTTTGAATGCAATTCACTCACAAGCTCTTCCATATTTTCAGCCACTGATGTAATTACGTTGGAGGCTACTCCGCTACTCTGTAATTTTGCAATAACTGATGCACACATTTCTTGGGTTCTCAACTTTCTCTCATCAGTGTTTGAAGATGTTCCTGGATTTCCTGAAACTAAGTTGGAAGGTTGTGTTACAGATGCTGGTCCACTTTCAACAGAAGGAGCCGGGGAGGATTCAAATAAAGACATGTCAGAGAGCTCACTGTTGTGCCTACGTTGAAGATGTTTTCTAAACCCTGAATATGAAACAAATCTTAGACAACAATCATCCTGATTGCATACCAACTGTAATCTTCTGCCAGGATAAAAAGCATGAGAAAGTTTTAGATGGCGTATTAGATCATTGACTGTACTGCAAGTCAACTTGCAAACAAAGCACCTAAACATTTTTAAGCTCTGCAGTAGTGTCCTAATTTAGAATCTTGGCTCGAAGATCCCTGACTCGAGGGCTTTCATGAGTGACACCAACGTCAATGTTGTAAACCGTTGTTTGAAGAAACGTGTACATACTGTGTAAAGCAGCATCATATGAAATCCCGAACACATAATGTGCTTTGAAAAGCTCATCAAAAGCAGCCAGAGAGGACATCGCCTTGCAGGGAATGAGTTGTCCATCCACGATGATGTAATAGTCATGGATGCAATTCTTCAAAGTTCCGACTGCCAAGATGTACGGCTGTGTTGTCTGTCCTGCCCTCAGCACGTCATCGAAACTGCAACAGGACTGAAAAAAAAAAAAAAGTAAAACAAAAATTTTAGTATTTTACAAAAGAGGGTATGATGTACATCTAAGAATTACAGATCAAACGTAAATTTGCTCCAAACACGTCTGCAAAATAAATGATTGAATTCAGCCACAAAGTGTGTACAGTAGGCCTGTCACAAATTCAAATTTTTGTTGTACAATATATTGTGATAAACAACATTATTGTTATGCAAGACTATTTTATGCTATTTAAAAAAAAAAAAAAAAAACAACGCAAATCATATGGTTCATGAAAATTCATGGTCAGTGCAGCACTAGTCATTGCAAAATGTGCCTAGTTTATTAAATTATTTTATTTTTTGCAATCATTTACCACTATTTAAGTTAATATCCATTGTTAACTTGCATCTTAGAACATTTGGAACACTAATTAGTCCGACCCAAACACAAAGCATACCTTGTGGAACCTTACTATGTGGTTTAATGCTTCTTGGACACTGATCTTTACAATATTCTTCTTTCCACTTGAAGGTGGTGGAAGGAGATAGAGAAGCAACAACAGTGAAGACATGTCACTGTCCCACTCTAAAAGTCAAGAAAAGGAAAACATCATGGCCCATTATTTTTAAAACAAATGCATATGATTAATCACATCCTTTCAGAAAACACCATGGCCCATAATTGTTTCAATCTACATGAATTAAATCAAGATAATCTATGTGTATGACTTAAAATTACTTATAATAAAGCCTAAAAGCCATAAAAGAAACACACAATTATTGCGATACATAAATAACTACCTGTAACTTCTTGACTGCTTTCACATTGCTCTGCAGACTCGATCAGACGACTCAGATGAAATGACTGGGTCAGGGTTTTGGCTTCTCCAATTACTTTGTGTTTAAGAGAAGATCCCCACTTCTCCAGAAGCTTTGCTGAAGTCTCTACTCCAAACAGCAACTCAAAGTCTTGAAGCACCTAATGTTTTATATAGATTAAAACAGAAATGTCATGTCACATCAGCAGATTAAAATCCATTTTAAACCACCATCAGTTGGTGCAGCACATACCAGGCCTTTTGTGTCAAGAAACCTAGGGAATATATTGAAAACAGATGACGACTTTTCAGGATTGCGGATCAGTTCCTGGCGATACTGGAAAGTAGATTTCATCTTTGCAGCCACTTGCTCCAGATCAGAACAGTGTTTTAGAAATGAAATGGCTTCCTGGCAGCTATCTCCCTCTAGCTGTATCTCCGTTGTCAAAAACGCTCTTTTAGTGATAGGGCCCCTCCTCTCAGAGATGCCTTGTGGAATGCTGGTCCTACTGACTTGACTGTTGCGCTGAACCGTTTTCAGTCTCCAGGCTATGTATCCAGAGTTACCTTCTGGATCATAAAAATGTTCCTGCAATAAAAAAACAAGATGTTTTAGTTAAATTAAAAAGACACTATTTATTTTTTTAGGGAAAATAAACAACAACTCACATAGCCTCTTTTGGAGTAGGGATCTTTGAGGGAGGGGAACAGAGTCACTATTCCAACAGCATATTTAATTCTTATTTCTTTTGGTGGAATGTTCCTACGAAGATAAATAAAATTATAGTGTGTAATATGTATTAAACTGTGTACTTTATTAAAACAAATAACTAGAACATGGGTGCTGCTTCTGCAGAGTTTAATCTTTAACAAGCAATACAAACTTATGCTGTGTACAAACTCACATAGTACACATACTACCATATGAAACAGTATGTAAGCAGAGTACCATTTCCAAAAACAAAGTATTAATAGGACACTGAGTGAGAAGTATTTAGATAAATTACCGTCACAAAGATTCTGAAATGCACATATGCACACTTTACTATCCCATGATGAGGTAGTGAAGTGATGCAACAGTTTTGCTGCACAAGGTAACACACTTTGTACAACCGATTTTCATTTATACCCCACATATTAACAATCATTTACCCAGACTTTACTTCTATCGAACCTGCTAGACTTTTTTTATGAACACAAAAAGATAATTTGAAGAAAGTTGAAAACCTGTAACCATTCACTTCCATAGTATTTGCATTTGCTACTAACAAAGTCAATGGTTACAAGTTTTCAGCTTTCTTCAAAATTTCTTATTTTGTGTTCAACTGAATAAAGAAAGCCATAAGGGTCTGAAACTATTTAAGGGTGAGCAAATAGCAAGTAAATTTTCAGTTTTAGTTTAAATGTCCATTTAATATGCAAAATTGGACTCAAGTTTCTAGACAGTTCAAAGATTTTGATTTGAATGTTCAAGTCTGTTAAAAAGGGATGGGTCCCCCAAAATTTAGATTTCCTCTATTTACTCATCCTCAAGTTCTTTGAAACCATTGAGTTTATTTTTTCTAGTGAACACAAATTAGTGGTTTTAATAAATTCTTTTAGAACTCTGTAACCATTGATTACCTTAGCACAATCAATGGTTACATGTTCATTCATTCATTTTCTTTTCGGCTTAGCCCCTTTATTAATCTGGTGTCGCCACAGCGGAATGAACCACCAAATTATCCAGCATATGTTTTACGCAGCGGATGCCCTTCTAGCTGCAACCCATCAGTGGGAAAATGATTACATATTTACAACATTATTCAAATATCTTCTTTTGTGTTCAGCAGAAAGAAAAAAAACAAGTAAATGGTGAGTAAATGATGACAAAATTTTCAGTTTTGGGTGAACTATCCCTTTAATTGGGATGACAATGCATTGTAAAAACAGCTTATATTTATATACTTTACCCATGTTTTTCAATCATGTCTCCAACTACAGCATTCACAAGAATTCGCCTTGTAGAATCTGTGATTTTCCCAGTTGCTCTGTACTCCTGAAAAATCTTCTCCCCTGCACTTTTTTTCCCCAATACATCTTTTACAAGCTTAAAAACAAAGATAAATTGATCAAATCATGTCATAAGGCAACATTTATATAGGTTTTAATCATGTAATCTACCTCCTTGGCCTCAGTAAATTGGTCGTCAGTTCGAGGTCTTTTTGTTGAGAGAACAGAAACACAGCTGTCTGTTGGTGACACCGTTTTCATTTCACTTGAAAATTGAGAGGGTGGTGGGGCAGTAGAATCTAACAAGAAAATGAAATGTTACAAATACATAACTATTTAAAACACACATATTTGCATTTGCAGCCTTGCAAACCTTCTGTAGCCATAGAATCAACAATTGTCCAAAGTGTGTCAGGCTTTTGTTCCATAATATCAGCAAAAACATCTTCATCCACTTCAGTTCCGGTCTCGTCTGCCAAATAAATGGTATTATCTGGAGATATACCAAATTTCTCCTTGACTACACAAAATGGCATAAAATAAATAATATAATTAGGTGAATAGAAAAACAAATATTTAAATAAATTACAATTTTCCATCAGTTGTTTCATAATATCTGTTTCTAAACGTGTTTTAGGCTAAACTAATATATAGAGACATTAGCCAAAAAACAAAAAAAATGCCAGGTATCAAAAAAAATTGTATGAGAACTTACCTTCCCGTATAAGGGCATCATATTCCAATACTGGAAGCTTCATGTATCTCTTACGAGCTTGATACTGTACTTTAAACAGCATTCTGTTGATCATCTGGTTAGAAATAAAGGATATGATTATAATAGAGTTTGGGTAATAAACACTAACAAACAAAAAAAGAAAAACATTTACATAAATAAATATCAATGTTCTTCAAAATTCTAAGTCTGGTTTACCACATTTCTTTAACGACATGTAAAAGTAGACATCCAACTTTCCACAATATGGAGAGTTTAACATTATGTGGATTCTTGCAATAGTTGGACAAGTAAGAAAAACATTAGATTCAAATCTTTGCACAAAACCGGTCTTAGTGCAGGATTTTAACTCGAAATATAAAAAAAACATTGACTGGTTAGTACATTTTTCCTTCAAACGTCGATGAAAAATAATATTAGTAAATAGTAACATTAGACTTTTCCAGGAGAAAGATGATAAAACGAATATTAGAATATATTATCAGTAACATTTGCAGTATTAATAAAACATTTACCACAGCAGCAGACGTCATACACTAAATTGCTATCCTTAATGTAAAACGGTATAACTTAAAGTTAAGCTAATGATTTTGTTTTCAAGCAAAAATGGTAAGGAAAAACTTACTTTTGATTCTACTTGCTTCATGCATAGTTCGTTATTTTTCCAGCGTGACACGCAAGGCGTCGAGTCTCCGTTTGAAAAAAGGAACACTAAATCAGTGTACATTAACCCGCCTTAAAATCTTTCAAAATTATACGCACTAGCTGACGGCAAACGTAAAAGAAATGCTGTTAACGGTATACATGTAAGGATACGAATTCATTCTCCACATTCCCAATCAGAATCACTTACAGACATCGTGTACCATGTGTAAAATGCTCAATAGCACATAATTTGCGACGTTAAATAATAAATTGGATTGCATTGGTTGATTCAATCACATTTAAAATAAGTTTCAACAACATACCCATACCATTTACGCACAAACGAATAAACAGACGGTAAAAATTTAGATTTTAAGCATGTGTAAAGATAGGAAAGCTGTCTAAAACTAAATTTATGAGTGACATTTTATGAGGCATTCGCAGTAACGTTAAAGGCAGAAAGCGTAACGTTACACTCTGCAATACTCTCTTTGTTCAAATAAAATTACTACGTTATAATTTCGATAACACGTACAAAACAACTCACCTGTTTTGGCATTAAATGAGCGGAAAACGTGCTGCTGCCATCGCTCCGCTCCGTGTTGATGACTCACGAGGGGGTCCTGTATGTAAAATATACACTGAAGTGGTGTAGAATCCCGCGCCAAAAATCATTTAAAATGATTCGTGACATTAAGGTTTTACAAAAGTATTTAGGACAATTTGTGTAATTAACAAGTAGCCCAGGCGTATATATAACATTACAAATAAAAAAAAACTGATGTTTGTGCTATTAAAGGAGGAAAATGACGTACCTCAACACCTATGGCTTTGTGTGGCTGATGCTGTAATGGTTCACGGGTATAGTCCCACAATCCCGGATTTTAAAGTTGCTAAACCGGCTTCTTAATTCTAAAATGTAAAAATTCCGACTCGCGTGTCTTTCGATTGCTTTTATGTCAAGTTTCCGGCAGGAAACTGTCCAGCAGGAGCAGCCATTAATGAAAAGTTTATCGTCAAATGCGGACCGTATTGACTCAGTCACCTCAAGTTCCCGTATGTTCAATTAACACCGATGAGGAGTATGGAAAGGCAACACCAATAATACACACTGTTAAAGTCACAATTTAACCCACATCAGCGTTAAAAACAGTATATGTACACTTAGATTTTAACACTAAAACACTACATGAGCTTACACCAGAAATTCAACACCTCACAATTTGCTGTGCATTAAACACATAATCAAGTGGAAATAAGAACAGCTGAACTTCGGAAAAAGTCCTCACGTTGCCACGATGTTTCTCTGCAGTTGGATTGTCAATGGCGCAGCATTGCTAAATCACTCGTTTTAATTAAAAAAAAGATATTTATTATTAAACATTGTGAGATGATGGTCGCGTGAATTTTTTTTTAAATGAGAGTTTGCGTTGCGTATGTATGGATCTATCCGCGACCCACCCATAGTTAAACATGAAGGTGCGTGTATAAATTAGTTATGTTTCCAGATACTGCCACCTTTGTCAGGCAAAGTTTGCAGATCGCCTCATTAACGTCGTCAGGTTCTCTTATGCGTTTGGTTTGAACCCAAAATTTTGCCAAATATGCGCCTTTGCATTGCGTTTTGACAATAAATCGTCCGCCATCCTCTTTCTGTAAATTCGACTCCTCTTTCTCCTCACGTGGTCAATGAAATATGACGCACTGTAGCTTTAGATTTTAATTATAGAGCATGCTCTCGTTTTAAGTCAATTATTTATAATTATATTTTCCAATTATTTTAAATAAATGTTTAATAAAAAAAAAAAAAAAACGAATACTTAAAAAACAAATGTGGGGACGGTGTCACGGTAGAAAAGTGATGTCACCGGTGTTGCGTCTTAACACCGGTATCACGGTCAACACCGTCTATCGTGGCAAGCCTAGCTGCGGGGGAAAAAAAATCAGGTTCACGGATATTGATCTGTCATTCACTCACTGCTGAAAGCGCCGGATTGGTTTTTATTAAGTGCCATTTTGTGTGCTCGTGAATCATCTTTTGAGTGTAGACGCCATGTAAATAAAAGATTAATTGTGTAATTTAGAGAGCTTTATAAATTATAACGGATCTTTGTGAGATCTCTATGAACTTAAGATTAGTGACGCTTTTTAGTGATAATAAGAGGAGCGTGCTTTGCACTTTCCAGGCTATAATCCATTCAGAATTTGTATGAAACTTTCGTTTTCGGCACATATACGCTGATATGTTTTGGGAATGACATCTGCATATTTACGCTGGGTTTATTCTCGAAATAACGGTGAAGCAATAGACGGGACAAAAATATATTTCCCCCTTCTCCTTAAACAACTTAGTGTTTCAGCTATGAAATAGTTCAGTTTTGTATGTAGCCTAATGGCAAAGTGTTTATATTTAGTTTCGTTTTTTATTCAGCTTATTTAGAAAAACGTTTGGAGCATTTTTTATTCGTTAAAAATATATATTTTTTTTAACGAACAGCGCCCAGCGGAAGACCATCATTGTCTGTTTGATCAGTTTGCCTTCTCAGATCATCACGACTTGCCTAAAATAAAAGATATAAAACAGTTCAAGTATAAAACAATGGTAGGTTAAACGTTAAAGAATGTGTGCTATTAGGCGCATAGTTTGCTTATAAAAAGCTTGCAGGACATCGAGGCGCCAGAGCAATCACTTGCATTTTTTCAGTGGGAGCAATTTAAAGTTATCCGTCATTTTTGCTCACAAAGTACGAGTAATACATCAAAAAACGTTACAGCGTTTTTATAAAATAAAGAAAACCAAAATTATGCGCTTTCTGACGTCTGGTTTTTGAACAGGAGCGCTTAACAAAATGAAGCAAAATGTATATGCCTCACAGACATAATAAATATATTTATAGAAAGCTTTAAATTATTACTTGACGAAATAAAACAAATCGAAAACAAGAAAACTCCTTCATGTAATCCGTAAAGATGAATTTCTAAAGGCGAGTCCAAGAGGAGATTGCCAGTCAGGATCTTTGCGACACTGACTCAGAATAAGTTTATTAATAAATAATTAAGATATGTCCTTACTCTTTCCTCGACACATTCATTGTTATTTGTTTTTGCCGGTGCTTGGGGCGAGTTTTAGCTTATTGTGTGCGCTTGAACGCGGATTCACAGTAGCAGTTTTAACATGGAGTGACACGACATCTGACGTACAGATGACACTGGCACATTCCGGTGGCACGTCCGGTTTTCCACTGTCATGTGTCACTCGCTAGTGGCATGTGTAGTGACCTGTGTCACTCAGAGTGTCGCGCTGCATGTCACTGCAGTGACATCGACACCCGGCGAAGCTTATGACATTAATTAACACGAGCAAAACCATATTTAATCATTACGCGACTTTTAACCTAATTTATCGCGTCGCAAGTTAGTTTATTTGCTGAGCTACTCCACGATGTTTTAATTTAAACGCATTTATTTTATGTATTCGTAGTCATACTTCCGTACGTAATATAGTCATTTGACAGTACATGTCAGTCAAATTTATTGTGGCATGCTTATGTATGGGAGGGGTTACACTTATCTGTTGTACTGTATATTATTGCATCCTGGCAGTTCCTTTGTTCCCTACAATATGGACTTCTCTATGTTTTTAATTCATTCATTTATTTTATTATTTAACTTATTTTCATTTTAAGGTATTTTAAATAATATCCTTTAAAAAGTTATAATAAAATGCATGTTGAAAACTCATAACATATATGCATGTAAGATAACAGGTGTCATTTGCCTAATGATTTTTAAATATTAAAGCAAAGAGACTTATAAGATTAATGTGCTTATAACGTGCTTATACTGACACCTACTGGCACATGTCACAAGATCACTGACACTGGCATGTGTCACTGACATTACTGGCATGTGTCTAAAAAGAGCCACTTGACAATAATGATGATCAGGGTTACACATAGGCTGTTAATATATTTGGGCCCAGGGGCCCACAAGTTATGTGTTAAAAGTGCGTTGCATACATAGTACCCCCACCCCTACTCACCTCAGGGGCAAGGAAAAAAGTTCAGGCTCAGGAATTTTTTCCACTATCAGCCCTGTAGATGGTTGTCCTTCTGTAAGGTTCTCTTCACTTCACAGAAGAATACTGAAGCTCAGAAAGAGTGACCATCGGGTTATTGATCACCTCCCTGACCAAGGCCCTTCTCCCGATTACTCAGCTTAGATGGCCGGCCAGCTCTAGGAAGAGTCCTGGGGGTTCCAAACATCTTCCGCTTATAAATGATGGAGGCCACTTTGCTCATTGGAACTTTCAGACCAGCAGAAAATTTTCTGTAACCTTCCCCAGCCTTGTGCCTCGAGACAATCCTGTATCGCAGGTCTGCAGACAATTTCTTTGTCTTCTTGGTTTGTGCTTTGACATGCACTGTCAACCCTGGGACCTTATATAGACAGGTGTATGCCTTTTCAAATTATGTCTAATAAACTAAATTGACCACAGGTGAACTTTAGTTAAGCTCTTGAAACATCTCGAGCATGATCAGTGGAAACAGAATGTACCTGAGCTCAATTTAGAGCTTCACAGCAAAGGCTGTAAATATTTGTGTATAAGCGATTTTTCAGGTTTTTTTATTTGTAATAATTTTGCAACAATTGAAATAATCTTTTTTCACACTGTAGTTATGGGGTATTGTGTGTAAAATTAAGGAAATAAATAAATTTTATCCATTTTGGAATAATGCAATAGGAGTCAAACTCCCTTGTCCTAAACATTCAGAATGCATTGCATTATTATATTGAACATTCCCATTCTCTATTAGTATTTCTGAAAAGATCTTTGTGCACACTATAGCATGGAAAACATACATGAGGTGACCATACACACTCTGGCCATGCACATTCAAGTGTAAACAGGCTTCACTATGCATTTGGCTGCTGCACAATGGCTCGCAAAAATGACAACGATGCAAATTTCCGAGTCCATGTTGTAATCAGAGGTCATCAGGACTGGTCTGTCATCTTCCAGTATCCTTACGGTTATGTGATTGATGCTCGACAAATAAGAGAAGTATAATCTCCCAAAAGACCCCATCAGGGAGTGCATGTCGCTTGCCAGCCCTCAGTTTTCAAATGTCCTCTTTTTTTCTTTGTCCACACTGATATGGCGCACCAGCTAACAAAACCAAAATTAAATGGCCTCTGCAAGGTTTTTTTTATTTTTAGTTTTTTTATTATTATGTTTTATATATAAATATATATATATATATATATAAATAAATATAAATAAATAAAAGTAAAAAAGAAAAAAAGTAATTTTCAGGGGACAAAAACTACAAGGTAGTGTAACTGCAAAAAGTTATGCATTTTAAAACTAATGCACATTAGTGTAAACGGGGCCCAAGTTACGCCACATACACTTTCTTTTCACACCTTTTAAAACCACAGGGAACATTTACAGTGTTTGTAGGAACAGCGTTTGTTCATTCATTCATTCTTAAAAGAAATGGTCAATAGAGGGACCAAGGGTTTATTTGCAGGCACTGAGCCCATGTTATTCAGACAAACACAAAAAAGAGCTGCATGACTCTTCTGCCTCAAAGCATGGAAGGAATGTAAGACTCAATATTAGTGCTCTATCACCTCATCTAACACAGGAATCACTGCGTGCTCTGTGTAATATTGTAACTCTTTTAGGGAAGCTACATGTTGCTTATTCTGTAGCCACACAGAAACCGGTTAAAGAAAGAGGTCGAAACGCATTTAAAGAGTGTGTAACGTGAGCTCAAGCTTTCTTTTTGTTCTCAGCACCACAATGAGCACTTACTGAGTAAATGCCATGAGTATAAAAAAGCCAGACATTAAAACAGAACAGCACAGTTATAAAAAAACACTGCCTCTCGGTGAGGCACAAAAGAACTGCCATTCAGGTGCCCAAAACTCCCAAGACTTACAGCGGCTGAAGGTTTTTCACACACAGTCGTTTAAAATTTAAAAGCCCATAAAATCCCCTCCTGGTGGTCTTTGGTGGTTACAGCAGTTTCAGGACAAACGGTATGACATGTGACCTGTTTGAGGAGGTACATCTTAATAACCTTAAATTATGTGAAGGTCTATGGTGTAATAACAGTGCCTCTCAGCATTATAGCAGCTCTGCATAAATGTGGACTGTTGGGAATGGGCGTATATTTTAGGAACTGGCCCTGTAGTTTGTGCCAGCTTTCTCATCTAAACCACAAAAGAGATGCATAAATGCTGGGTTGAATCTGACTGCTTCTTTTAGCAGATCTTAAAACTATGGAGGTTATATAGTACATTTACAGAGTAACCATGGTAACATTGTTTTATGACCTATACAATGGAAATGCTGTAGTTTAAAGGATGGAATGTATATGATTTTGAATATTGCAGTCACTGAATGATGCTAAAAAAAACAGTAGCATTGTATGTTTGGTTTCCACCAGTACTCTAGGTTGCACTTTATTTTAAGGTGTTCTTGTTATGGTTTAACTGCGGAGTAATATAAATTAATTATATGTACTTAGTATATGGTTAAGGTTTTATTTTTAGGGTTAGTTAAATCATTACTCTTCAGTTAGTAGATGGAACGTATGTAACAAGGAGACCTTGAAATATGTTACCTTAAATGTTACTATAATATATGTATATATATATATATATTCAAATTCTGTTTATTTAATCAAAGTACTGTTAAACAGTGATGTTGCAAAAGATTGTTTCAATTTAAAGTTGCTGTTTTGTTGAAGTCAGAATTATTAGCCAACTGTTTATTATTCCCATTTCCTGTTTAATGTAAAGACTTTTTGAACACATTTATAACCATAAAAGTTTTAATAACTCATTTCTAATAACTGATTTATTTTATCTTTGCCATGATGACAGCACATAATATTTCGTTAGATATTTTTCAAGATGCTGAATCTTTTCAAGATTCAGCTCAAAGTGACATTTAAAGGCTTAACTAGGTTAATTAGGCAAGGTCGGGTAATTAGGCAAGTCATTGTATAGCAGTGATTTGTTCTGTAGAAAGTTATATTACTTAAGAAGATAATAATAATAATAATAATATAGACCTTAAAATGGGTTTTAAAAAATGTAAAAACTGTTTTTATTAATAAAAAAAACTTAGACTTTTTCCAGAATAAAACATATATTATAGAAAATAATAATAATAATAATAATAATTATTATTATTATTATTATTATCAATGTTAAACAATTGTGCTGCTTTTTTGGTTTGTAAACTGCACTGAAAATTCTTTTTTCCAAGCTCAATGATAATATAGAAATTTTCTTGACATTTTATTCTTGTATGTATAATTATTGTCACTATTAATGCGTTTAATATAGAAGATGAGATAAATATAAAAGATAATTTCAACTTCTTATAACTTATAAAAAAGAAAACTAAAGTTATAGCTTTAAAGTTACACTTAGAAAATTATGTTTGCTGTTTTTTTAGATAATTTTTTAAATAACCTGAAACAACACAATTCTTGAGTTTTTTTTTTTTTTTTTTTGCCTCAACTTAATTTGTTTTAACGTTTTTTTTATGTTCAATCTACATAATCTGTAAAACTTGATTAGTTACCTTAATTACTTCATGTTGTCCTAACACTGATGGATTGTAGGAAACAGTATTTTTTTAGTGTAGATTGATAGGATAGGATTGTAGGATTATTATTTATTTATTTATTTATTTATTGTTATTATTATAAACCAATTACTACTGAATAACAAATCCCACTATTTAAACTTGTATTAGAAACAACAAGCATTTGGTAGTATTTGGGTTATTGTAAGCAGTTTAATGTCTATTTTTTGGTGTGTATATATTTAGGTTGTTCCTTCATTTTTGCCAGCATGAATAGGTGTGTACAAAGTTTGGATTACTTTAACTTTATCTTTACCCTGAGGCGACTGTAACACTTCTGTAATTTAATTCCTCTATTGTTTTGTGCTTTTTTTCAGATTCCTTTCTACTCACAGATGTGTCAGCAGCTCAATGCTGGAGAGAACTGCAGTACCCTAGTGGGCTATTCAGCCGTCTATAAAGTCTGCTTCGGCATGGCCTGTTTTTTCTTCTTCTTCGCTGTCTTCACCATTCGTGTGCAGAACAGCACAGGATGCCGGGCAGCTGTTCACAATGGGTAAGCGGGTGACCCGGCCACTTTTGAAGTGCTATTTACACTGGACACAACCCCGGATCAACGACCAGAGTGTATTGTTTGGCCTGCTGTTTCCATCTGTACGCTCCTCCTAACGCTCCATTATTCACCCACATCCAAAGCCCTGAATGGAGGTATTAATCTAAAGCTCTGTCCAGAGGAAATAGTGACGAGCTTTTCCTCTGCGAATGGGATGGTTTAGCCCCACATTAGGCACTTCATGTTGCAATAATCAGACCTTTGTGTGTATGCAAATGCTGGGTGAGAAAGTACATGGCCGAACTTGATGTTGTATGCAGCTTTTGCCTGCTCTACACACCGACACGCACACACAAACAAAACATCACTCTATGAATCCTCGTTCACATATTCCTGAAACCATCTGGTGATGACATGATAACAGGGACAAACAGGAAATCCTATACTAGATAACAAAGAGACAAAATTGCCAGACAGAAATATTTTTGGTGTACAATTTAGCATTTGTTTACTTAATTTACACTTTTTCTTTATCTAGTGGTTTTCTTAATATGTTAAATCATTTAATTTTATTAATAAAGACATTTCTACTGCTAAAATTGAATTCTAAAGTAGAAATATAAATATGATATAGTTGTGTAATAGTTTTTTGAATATTTTATTTTTTTTATTTTTTTTTTTTATTAAAGTGATCGATTCCATATGTTAATTAGATTAAACCAAATGTTTGGTAAAGTCTAAAAAGGATAGACAGAAAAGCGATAAGCATATCAGTATAGCATAATTTTTGTGGCGCTGTATAACATTAATTAATATTTTTTACAGTACTGTGATGATTGGGTTTGGGTTGGGGTGGGGTAGATGTAAAAAAATACAATTTGTTGGGTAATTTAAAAGATTACATAAATAATGCTCGGTAAGACTTTTTCATGGGTCGATAATCGTTTTCAAGGTATACTGTGATTTGGAAAAGGTTTTAAAACCTCCGTCAAAATATTTTGCAATACCGTTCCTAAGGTATGTGTACTATTTTTTATAAATTTGTAAATATACAAGTAAAACAGTACAACAGTATCTCCAGCAGAAAATATATTCAAAGATGTTGTTTAAAATTGTAAAGAAATCAGGGTTTTTGAAATAAATGAAGAGAGTAGAAGTCAATAATTAATTTAAGTTATTTACCCTGACATGTTTATTGTTCAAAAATATTTTAAATGTTTCTCAAAATAAAATATATTGTGATCAAAAGGGAATCCCAGTTTTTACCCAGACATTTAAAATAATATATTTTGGAGGTGTAATCACAATATTGTGAAACTCATGATATCTTTATCCAAGCTTATTAAAGTGTCAGAATCTTGCGAAAACAACTACTGTTTTCACATAACTGTGATGGCTGGGTTTAGGGTTGGGGTAGATGTTAAAGGACCATGAAACCCCCTTGTTTGTTACAGGGTGAAAAAGTCAGAAAAGTTAGGGAGGGGGGAGTTTAGGGAGGAGTGTCGGAGGAACTAAAATGGGATGGTGTGGGAGTGTCTATTTGGGCACGCGCAAGTTTCAGAGTACACGCACACACACACACACACACACACACACGGGAGAAAGTGATGGTGTTTAACCTACATGGACATCTGTAGTCAAATTATTTGCCAAATTATTAAATGGTGGACTTTAACTGCAGTTTGGCTCTTTCCATTAG
The DNA here is from genome assembly GCF_052040795.2 of Danio rerio. Classification (NCBI taxonomy): domain Eukaryota; kingdom Metazoa; phylum Chordata; class Actinopteri; order Cypriniformes; family Danionidae; genus Danio; species Danio rerio. The sequence goes on along the minus strand of NC_141025.1, from coordinate 57,043,286 downwards.
GGAACTCATTTATGCCCCTTGCGACAAACAAGATATTTGATTCGAGGAACTGCTCTAAGCGTGTATTTTTAATGCAATGTTTGATACCGCACGGCGAATGAGAGAAAAAAAACTCAGCATTTCCCGGAAACTTAGATGCACACGGCAGGTAGTGTCAGAAAGCCGCGTGTGTTATTCCGGTCACAAAATGCAGTGAAAACCCTACACGAGGTTAAAGTTTGGTTGTGGTGCTAACATGTTTACACTCGGTGCTATAGTTAACTTAGTTCGATACGAACAAACTGAATAAACAAAGAGCGCTGGTCGCTCACTTACCAAATCTGTAGAGACAGGACAATCACCAGCCACTAGAGCCGCGTCTTTATTAAGAGAAGACTACAAGCGAATCCGGATCTCAGCGTTTGCAGATGAGAACAGCTCTCAGGTAAACAATGTTCCTCCTTAGACACGCAAGTTATTGTTGTCGAGCGTCACGTACACTGTTAATCCACACGTGACTCTAGCTGCGCTCTCACAGAGAGAAAATGAAAACAAAACTTAACTGCAGCAAACTATAAAAGCAACACTTCACGCTTGTTTTGCCAACACAACGTGGCGTCTCTGTCGTCTAAACACTGTGACAGTAATGAATATTAATGAAGTTGCACAATAGAGCGCGCTTATTGGTTTGAACCAAGCCTTACTCATGCATTAATGCATCACACTGTAAGACGTAATAAGACACACTCTGGCACAGATGTCCAGTCTGCACGCTGGAATACAACGCTATTATGTCATGGCCGTGACGCAGCTTCAAAAATTCCTTTCAAACCGGAAGTACGAATTTGCTTGAAATAACGTAAAAACAACCAATTTACACTTTTTAGCAAAATATAGGTGTCCTAATAGTGTTTTTAGCAGTGTGGGACACATATACGACTGTCAACAGCTCAAAAAATGTGTTTTGGTGTTTCATGATCCTTTAATAAAATACAATTAATGGGACATTTATTAAATACTATAAATAATTCTTGTGATTGATCAGCTTTACTAATAGAGAAGACTCCAGATCCAGATCTGTTTTTACTTTACTGTGAAGTTGGGTTTAGCGTTGGGGTAGGGGTAGACATTAATATAATACAATTAATAGGAAATTTAATAAATAATATAAAAAAAATTTGTTAACTTCAACGGCAACCATATCTGATCTAGCATAGCAACAACCCAAATGTTCTTGTAATAAATGGAAGACATTCTATTCATTTTCCTTTTCTTTTTTTTTTTTTATTAAAAAAAAAATACAATTATTCTATTAGTGGCTCAAACCATAATGTGATCTGAAATGTGGGTATTATGAACCACAAATATGATTTTCTGCTAAAAGAAGTATTTCTCAGCATTTTTTTGAAATAGAAATCTTTTGTAACAAAATATAAATGTCTTTATTAATTTTACTGCTTAATTTGATGCATCATAGTTAAATTAAGGTATTCCTTTCTTCAAGTAAAAAATAAATAAATATATACAAATCTCACAGACCCCAAACCTTTGAACATATTGTTTTTAAACTAGGATTTTGATTTTAGAGAAAAGTGCCTTTGGATTAATAGATATTGTACAAATGGATGTAAAATTATTAATAACCAAACTGATTTAGTAATGTTTTTTTCCAGATCATTTTAACACATTTCTTTTAAAGTTTAGTCTAATTATGTAATAGTTAAACATGTTTTATATAAAATTACACTTTCTTTTAGAACAGTTTAAAAACTATTTATTTTTTTTTTTTTGTAACATGGTTAAGTTTACCAAAATGAATGTACAATGTGCTTTTACAGACATAATCAAAGGCAAGTTTTACAAAAAAAATCTGCAGTGGGTTGTAGAAATTATAGTAATCCTTAAAAATAAGAAAATAAGTAAATAAGCGAATAGATTGAGGTTGGGAAAAAAAAAGAAAAATGGAAACATCACATCATCTTTAAGTACTAATAATGGTGACCAATTAGGTCTCTGGAAAGGCACATAAAAGAAAATATTTATTTTCCACATCACAGCACATTCCCATAATATAGACATGTCATTTGAAAAAAAGAACATTAGAACTAAACAAAAAGAACAAAAATAACAAACAAACAACAAAAGACCATTCCCTGTGAGCTTCCGACAGCCCTCCTCCAAAAAAAACTAATTGACACACAAAACCATTTCTGAAAACTGATGTTATAAAGTGTGTTTTAAACCCTGACTAGCAGTTTGTGAAATATCAATCTCTCCTTTTTTGCAGGTTCTGGTTCTTTAAGTTTGTGGCTCTGCTGGCTTGCTGTGCGGGCGGATTCTTTCTCCCCAATCAAGACCAGTTTCTTGAAGGTTCAGTATGATCTGCTTCCACATGCTCTCACTTTTAAACATTTGATGCTATTATTTTTCTGCAACACAAAAAAGCTTGCGAAATTTGATTGAAACTTGTTTTAAAGGGGAGTTGACAGTTTCTTGGAAAGTTTTATTATTTCTGCTTTGATCTTGTAGTGTTGCGATATCTTTCGTCCAAGTACAACACAGTTGATCTACTGTAAGTGTCTCTCTGTGGTTCAAAAACTCCAGAGACTCTAAAACTGTATAAATGACCTCCTGACTGCAGGCATATTTAACATATTTAGATGACTGTTACACAAGATCTTCAGTTTAAACCCTGCTTGTTATGCAAATCATTTAATAGAATAGATTTTATCCTGTTTAAAGATTAATTGAATTAGCACACTTAATTAAATATAGTACATCTCAAATACATTAATAAACTTTCTGAATTAGTAGTATAGCATCATAAACAGATGATAATATCATGAGATTTTTAGATTGATTTTGGTCAATATTGGCCCATTTCCACTGACTGGTACAATACGGTATGGTATGGGTCGGTTTGGGTCACCTTTATCAGGCTTGCGTTTCCATTCCCAAGGGTATCCTTTTAGTGGGCGTGGTGTACGACAGAAAGTTTCAGTCGACATCATTCTCGCTCGAATAAATGCCTACAGTAAACAGCTCCACACGAGTTTGTGACATATCTCTGTAACCAATCAGCATTCAGCTAATTTGCTTTACCCATAGCCAAACCATATATAAATAAAGTTACAAACAAATGACCACCTGTCAATCACTTTTTCCGTCGGGAATCTGGCATGAATAGGCACCGATCTGTGTCGGTCTAATGGCTTTTTCCCACAGCTGGTGGAGGAGATGAGAGTTCGGTTGGAGTTTACTGTAGTGAATTAGTTATTAGTTATTAGTGATCATGTGCCAAATGTTAATCCCTTATTAACACTTTTCCAAGAGTGAATAAAAGACTTCCAGTGGCTTCAAGTCCTCTATGAAAAAAACTAAAGCCATTCAATGTAAAGTCTGTGGGACAGGGTTTGCTGGTAGCAGCTTTTGCCACTGAAAATCATCTAAATATGTTACATTTTTCAAGCGCGAGAGGTTCTGTAAAATCCTTCATTTAATCCTCACGATGCTGGCACAACCAGCTGTAATTATTTCGAAATCCTATTTTTCATTAGTAATATAGATTGCTAAGAGCTTAAATTGGACAAAAGGGGATTTTTTATTTATTTATTTTTTATTTTTTTGGACGTCACAGATTCTAGATTTTCAAATAATTAAAATTAAATAGTTCATAAATATTGCCTTATTCTAATAAACCAGATATCAATAAAAAGCTTAATTAAAAGTCCAGTGAAATCATCAGTATGTTAGTTTTAAGGATATAAATAAGCCAGTGACAAAAGAAATAAACCTGATATAAACAACATTTTCACCTCATACTTTAGTTTCACATTAAATCTGGACATGCCCCTTCACCTCCAAGATGCTTTTCATTTGATGGGTTTGAGTGCAGCCATTCTCACTGACAGAGCTGTGATGAAAAAGAACGCTATATACTGTTTCACATGGCCGTCATTTTAAAAGCGAAAGCGAGGCTGCTATGAAAAGAAACCTGGAAGTATTGCCTAGAGTCACACAAGAGCAGTGTCTGCTATCATGTATTGTTGTGTAGCTGGCTGTATATTTTATCAGTAAAAAGAAAGTGACAAAAATGTATAATTTCACTGCTTTCTGAGTGACCCAAATTTCCGTTCTGATTGGATAGTGACAGGACACAGGGATATCGGACCTTATTTTAAGCTAAATTAAGGAATATGGCACTAGTTAGCTAACATTTTCTTTGCCAAACACATTGTGATTTAGCCATTTATCAAACTTAAGTTAATGAACTGATTCTATCTCTATATTAGACCTGTCATAATACTAAATTACGGTTCTAAAAAATGAAAAGACGTCAATTTCCCGCTAACGTTTAAGCGCTGTCTAGCTCGTTCTTAAACACAGCTGATTTGCCATAGTATTCACTAGTGCTCAACAGAAATGACTGTGATTGGTCATGAAGGTCATTAGTTCACTGCTCTTCACTGATATTTACTGAGTGCAAACACAGACGAGCGATCAACTGATAAATCGACAGGACTTTGCGGCTTTAAAACGATCAAGTGTACATGAATCCGTGTTTGCACTAAGTGAAGAGCGATGAACAGATGACCTTCACAGGCAATCACAACCATTTTTGTTGAGCATAATGGTAAATCAGTGGTGTTTATAAACATGCTTAAATGTTAGTGGGGAATGGACGTTTTAAAAATTCTAGTTTCGTTTCAACACTACACGAGGGTGTGCTCCATTTTACACAAAACTGCATTGTTTTATCGTTTACCAGGTTACATAGGCAGAAGCAGGGAAGCGTCTCCACAGTGTTTACCTAGTACCATGAACTGAAGTCTAGTAGGACACTTAAGCGTATTACTCTTAAAGAGATTGTGATTGTGTTTGATTAATATGCTTTTAATTGTTTAAATTAAACTTAACTGAATGATATTAAAGTGATGTTTACATCATTTCTGCACTTTGAAATCATGGTAACAGTTGGAGGTTTGTAGTTCACAGTATGTTAATGTTATGTTTACAGTGCTGGTCCTTTATTTTCGAGGTTATTCCCACCGAGGTTTGTAGTTCACAGCATGTTGATGCAGTGTTTACAGTGCTGGTCCTCTACATTCAGGTTTATTCCCACCGCAGCCTTGCTTTTGTTTTTCAAAAGTGGCCACATGAAATGAGCGTATTAGCGTTTTTTTTTTTATTAAATGGGGAGGAGCTACTCTGTCCTGCCCTCTCTTCATGTTTCAATTGAGATAATGGCAAACATCCAATTAAAAAAGGCACATTTCAAAGCACTTAACAGGACTTTTAAGCTTTTGGGTGAGGTAAAAATCTCATTTTCATAAAATTGACACCGGTCCAGGGTCCCATTATATATAAAACAATGCATTAAAAAATGTATTGTAAATATTTAGATATTATATTAAATTATAATAACTGTTTTTATTAACAATGTACATGTAATCTATTACCTTTTTAATTGGATATACTCTATCTGTTTGATGAAAAATACAAACTGTGGAATGTCTTTTAACAGAAATATTCTGTAGATTAAATTTATGAATGTAAAATGTTAAAAAAAGTAGTTAACTAGCAACCACAGCTGCCGGTATTTTTTCGTAAAATCAAGAAAGAAAAAAAAAACAGCAAAACTTTTTTTTGTGTCACCATTGTGGAGGATAGTAACATCTGTGATCAAGTCCAAGATGAACTGAGAGTATCTGTTATGCTGCATCTTCTTTTGTTTAAAGGTAACTATGTAGTTGCTAATGCAGTGAAAATCTGTTGCAATTGCAATCACAGATGAACACAATGCATCTATGGACTTTGTTTTTGTGCACTAAGCTACAACTTTGTGTACTGAACGTTGTATCAGTTCATGAAATACGGTTATTTTCCGTAAATTTAAACAGTTCTGTAAAACTTTAGTATTTTTTATAGAAAAATTGTACAGATATTTTACACTATAAGAATTTGCTAATTAACACTCTCTCAGTTTTGATAATGTTAACTCTTTCAAAAGTTATTTTAACATTTTTATAGTGGTTCCCATATAAACTCTGAGGGAGTGTTAATTTTAACTCTAATGTAGTTAAATCTACTATCTAAAATTTGCAGTGTACAGGAAGGTCAGTGTGCCAGAGGAGAAGTTCATGCACACTTTTAAATGAGCTGAAGTCTGAGTGATTATCAGTCTTTGGTGTCTGGATGAGGGATGGGTGCTTCCTAGAGTGTTTTTAGTTCCGGGCTTTTATCAGAAAAGGGAGATTGTTTTGTCATACAGTATCAGCCCGAGGGAATGACCTTTGACTTCTCTCTCTTTCTCTCTCTCTCTCAGTCTGGCGTTACGTTGGGGCAGCTGGAGGTTTTCTCTTTATCATCATCCAGTTGATGCTTCTCGTTCAGTTTGCCCACAGATGGAACCAAAACTGGTGAGCTGAAGTTTAGCTTCTTTTTACTGTCTGTTTTTCCTTTTTTTCCCCCTTTTCATTCACCAAGTGGAAAACTTATTTGGCTTTTGGAGAATGCCTCTAGTACTTTCCATCATCATATCCAACTGTTGCGTGGTGTGTAATTTGAGTCCCTATGACTGGAAATCATTAGTCTGGAAATGAAGACTATAGTGTATGCTGGCCGCTTTTAATTTCCACTGTCAGATCGGTTGCAAAGTTGCCAGCCGGGGTTGTCTTAATATTGTGCTGATATAGGAAAGAGAGACATTAATGCCAAAGTGAAAGATTTGGGGATTTTTTTGTGCAATTTTTATTTTAGTCACTGTTGTGGACAAGCTGTGATTTACAAATCACATGAATGCTTGATTCAGGAACTGTCTTGATTTATGTACACTCAGGTATAGTAGAATTACCAACCTACATCACACATGATGTCACACGGGTTCAACCGCGCATACAGGTTGCAGAAAAAAAAACACCGGTTGCAATAGCAAACATTTCATGTTGTGCGGTTGGATGCCAAATACGAAAATCCAAAAATAGAAAACTTAAATTTTACCATATACCACACTGCTTTTTTTGCCAACCACAGATGTCTTTGGCTAACAGCCATCATAAGAGTTGAATGGAGTGAGGACCTAATTAAAAATGCTCGACTTTGCAGTTCTCATGTTATATCAGTTAAGTCCACGCTATGCTGAATCATACACATTTCGGCAGCAATGATTTTAGCAAAAAAACAGTTAAATATGGTTAATTAAACTGCAGACACTGAATGCTTAGAATAAAATGTAAAAATGTACGTTCACATACTCTGCCGTACAGCTGCAGTTCGCTGTCAGAATGCAGTTGTTTTGCTTGTTGATGATTACCCAGGCCTTGTATAGCTCCCTCTTCTTTCCTTGTCAGAACCTCGATTTTTAACACTGCATAGTTTTGAATGCAGTAATGATGAAACATTATTTCCTGCACATGACCAAACAGAACAAAATTGCATCCAAAGGCTTTTAACTTCTCTCTTGTAAAATCAATTGGAGTTTTAATGAGATATTTGGGGCTGGATGCCTGGCTATTTCGTCTTATCCAATATTCATTGGGAGGGTGCTATCACAAATGGACCTGTCAGACGAACTCCTCTCACTTTTTTTCAGAACAGCTGTGCTTATCACTGGGTGACAAGCTGTCATAATACAATGAAAGCATTATGTAAATACAATATGTTATCAATATAACTTATTTCTAATACAACAACAAACTCTGTACCGCATCGGATGTCATTGCCTCGCTGTAAATGCTATCGCTCCCGTTTTTTTTTCTGCAACCCTGCTGTGTGCATCCTGAATGTTTACAAACTGGTAATTCTCTACACAGACAGTATTTATGACGCAAGTTGATCTGTCAAACACAAAAGAAGATTTTTTGAAGAATGTTGGAAACTGTTGACTTCCATAGGTGAAAAAAACAAAGAATGGAAGTCAATGGTTTTAGATTTTTAACATTCTTCAAAATATCTCCTTTTGTGTTCAACGGAACAAAATGGTTTGGAGCAAGTAAGTAAATTAGGGTAGAATTTTGGGGTGAACTATCCCTTTAGGGCAGGGGTCACCAATCTCGGTCCTGGAGGGCCGGTGTCCCTGCAGGATTTAGCTCCAACTTGCTTCAACACACCTGCCTGGATGTTTCAAGTAAACCAAATAAGACCTTGATTAGCTTGTTCAGGTGTGTTTGATTAGGGTTGGAGCTAAAATTTCCAGGACACCGGCCCTCCGGGAACAAGTTTGGTGACCACTGCTTTAGGGTTGTGTACACACCTAGTTTGTTCAGTCCAAACCAAAATACATTTAGTTCTGGCTTGCTTCATTTTTTTAAATTTGAGCCTACACTCCAAAAAGTGGCATGGTGACTTAAAAAATTGAGAAATCCCAAACTTGGAAGTGTTAAGTTGAATTTTTTTAAAGTTGATTTTTATCATTTAAAAAGTGAGTAAACCAGTTGCCTTAAAATTATTATGTTAATGAACTATGTGCATAATTAAACAAATTAAGTAAACTTAATAGTTACATTGGGATTGCTTCCATTTTAAATAAAGTAAACTTGTTAATTTTAAGGCAATAGGTTTAATGTTTTTATGTAAAGTCAACTATTCACTTTAAAAGTATCAGGTTTACTATCTTAAAATCAACTAATCACTTCTTACTGTGCAGAGATGCAAAAATCAAACTTTCAAGTGAAATTTTATCCATCAAACAGATAAATGAAGGATCTTTATAGTGATATGTGTCAAGTGTCTGTGCTTGTGGCTTTAACATTGTGCTGTTGTAGACTTTTTAACACCACATTGAAAGTTTCAGTGCAGTCAATTCTAATTTTAGTCTCTGGCACTGTGGTGGACAAGGTGTGATGTACAAATCACATGAATGTTTGGAGCATTACGTGAACTATTTCAATATCAGTTTCAGTAAAGCAGAGCAAGATCCACTAAAACATTATTAGTGAATCATTTTAGCCTTTTCATTCTGAGAACCAGGGATTTATTTCAGTGGGAGTTCTCAAGACATGAAATGTTTCAAACTACAGTCACACTGAAGGAGAACAGCGAGCAGAGCTTTCTGAAGGGTGTGTTTTCATAAATAATGCTTGTTGTGACTGTATGAGTATGGCTGTGTGTTGTGCTGTTGACATTATAGGGAGGAGAAAGAGTTGAAGTAAGAGGTTTTTGGCAGCTCTCCAGTCTGTGGACAGGAAACCCTTGGCAGAGCTCAACGTGCATCATAGTTTCCTCTCTGCTTTTCTCAACAAATGGAAACCTCAGCACAAAAGGCCAGAAATGTCTGAGACTGTCATGGGGAATTTTGTAACGCATGAATCGTGCCTCAAGAAATAACCTAAATTTGACAAAAGATCCCTTTGGAAATATTCTTTATGATCCCAAAATAATTAGAAGTGATAAATCACCAAAAGATTTTTACATTTGCAATTGCTGGTAGTTTAGTCATCCTCTTTTTCAGTAAAGCAAGAGCAGTAAAGATGTTTTAATCTGAAATTTTGTTTATTTGTATATAAGTTGGTAACTTTGTCTTCACAGTAAAATCATTACAGACTTAAAAAATATATCGTAATAATTTAAAAATATATTATAGTATAGTATATTATAGTGTTATATTATAGTATAGTGTAATTATTAAAAAAATATATATTATAGTATAGCATAATAATTTTAAAATATATTATATTATTGCATAATAATCTAAAAATATATATGATATTATGTTATATTATAATATAGCTTAATAATTTAAACATATATTAAAGTATATCATATTATAGTGTAGTATATTATAGTATGTTATATTATTATAGTAAAGCAAAATTAAAATATATTTTATTATGTTATATTATAGTATATTACATTATATTGTATCATAGTATATTATATTATAGTATAGTATATTATAGTATATATGGTTTAGTATATTATAGTATATTATTTTGATATATTGTAATGGTATTACTGTAAAGGCAAAGCTCAGAATAATTTCTCAACGTTTCAGCTTCATACGATCATTTAGAAATAATTTAAATGTACTGATTTGCTATTCAGGAAATATTTCTTATTTTTGTCAGTGAAAATAGTTCATTTTTGCTGCTTTTTAGTGTTGAAATCATGATACCTTTTACAGTATTCCTCGATGAATCAATGTGACCATTCTGTTTTTTAATTTATATTACTTTTATATTTAACGAGTACATGCTGGAGAATATATTATTTATTATTTTATCATTAACAATGTTATAAAATGATTACAGTAACTAGTTTATACTAATACTTATATGATAACTAATATTAATAATAATGTGCAAAAAAATTATTATAGTTATTATTATTATCATATTATTAACAATATATAATAATATTTATTATTATATATTATATTTAATACTATAAAATGTTAATAGTAATTGTCTTTTTTATGTTAAGTGAAAATTGTAAACTTTTTTTTTTTTTTTTTGGTTTTGGTCCGAATAAATGATAAAAGCCTAAATAATAGATGTAAGAAGTGCAGTGTGTGTTGATTGAGATGTTGAGATGAAGCAGACTCTGGAGGACTGCCCAGCAGATGGAAGTTACTGCTGTCAGCACTTCTCCTGTGCATTACTGAAACATTTCCCTCTCCTCGCTGCTCACTCACTCACAGTAATCATCCTCTGGTGTCGTATACATTTATGATAAGAGCAATCCACCTCTCAGATTAACTTGTCGTTTAGCAGCGGCTCTTTATCCAGAGTGATTTACAGTTGATTAATTACAGAGACAGTCTCTTGGAGCTATCTGATTTTAAGGTTTTAATCTGGCTTTAAAGTCGATAAGCGTGAAGGACACAACATTAGTGAGAACATTAGAATCTCAGTGATGACTAGTCACCTATGACACAGCCTCAGATTTCACACTCACAACCAGCAGGTTTAATAAAGTCAAACAGTTAAAAAAGTTAAAGTTAATAAAGATTTCCATAAAGTTAACAAAGAATTTGCTAAATGTTCTGTTTTGCCATCTAGTAAATACATTTTCATTTTAAAACCATTACTTTAAATTGTAAAAATATTGTTTTACTATATGGTGAATCTTTAGCATTATTGGGGAGAGTCCAAACTTCCGAACTGTAGTGATACATATATATTTAAATGAATCTGATTATTTCAATTTGGTTTCAGTGTGATTAAAGGTGCCATAGGATCCAATGATACAATAATAATAAATAGGTCTCTCATAGCTACAGTGCAACAATTCACAGAAACAGATGTGACACAATGCATAAATGTCCATTTAACGTGTATATTAAGCAGTTTACATATGTCTGTTGCCTCATTACAAACAAACACAGCAGATTTCACAATATACATGTTAAATTTAAACCTTTGTGTATTCATGGTGGCACTGAATACATTTATTATCCATAAATCTCACATTTAGCATCCTGATGCACTGTGAACAGATTCCTGCTTGACAATACTGCTCCTTTACTGTTTTCTAAGGACTGTCCTATTTCATTTCAAAATAAGAGTCCCATATACATAGTGAGTAAAACACCAGCTTAGCTAAAATTAAGAATAAGAAAAAGACATTGTTGTCTCAATCTCACTAGGAAATATTATGGCATATAAAACACTGTCTGAGACTTGCATAATAATAATCCTGTGTGGCTCACCATAGTAAATGTTTTAATCCAACGGGGTATATGCTCTCAGACTTTTAATTTTAGCCAGCCAGCTCCAGGGCTTCCGGTCTTTCCATTATAAAATTGCCAAGTTTAAGATCTGATTTCTTTCAAAATTATTGATCTTCACTGCCTGATAGATATATAATATGAAGTGGGTCTCAGACCAGACAAGTAGCACTGCATTAAATTCCAGTTTACCCCACCATGTCTATAAAACATGACAATTTATTTTACCCCAGTCTTGCATCCCGTTTTGTGCTTGAACAACTAAATAAATGCTTAAGTCTTTTTAGCTGAATGTATTGTAATTACATTATAACATCAGTGGTGTAAAAGCAACCTTGTGAAATTGAAAATAATTATAAGCTTTCACTGGAAGTTTACCATTGGCAGAAAAACACTAGCTTTGCATATACATTTTTTACAGAGATTTTATACTCGTACGATTTACATGAGCATAAGAAAACAATGATGTTTCAGGCTTATGCTATGTCATTTATATGTATGAAAATATCATTAGTCAGCAATGTCTAGGTATATTCAGATTTTTATTTTATTGCACCTTTAAATCTGATTTGTAAAATGTGTTTGTTCATGTAACCTGTTGGTCTCAATCAAATCAGTTGTGTTAAATTAGAGAAACATGCAAAATAAGCAGATTGGTGGTACGCCATGACCAGCTTTGAGAACCACTGATTTGAAGTCGCGAAAACTGGAATTTAAAGTTGTGGTCACACTGCACTTTTCTCCCTATAGACTTCCATTTGTACACAAGTGAATGCATCACACCGGAAACACAAGCTTGTGTGACAAGTTTCGCAGTTTGCTACGTTGGAAAGTTCAAGCTTGGTGTCCTCTGACCTGCGAAATCTCATCACTGCATTGCATGAGACCAATCAAAGATCAAAACATGACCTCTATGGACAGAAATTTAAAACAGACTAATCATTCGTTTTTTTTTTTTGTTTTTTTTTTTGTCTTGTTTAATCTTGCCCCTTTTCACGGCGCTGTAGAACAAAATTTTGCATGCTCAAACTTTAGTGTGACCGAAGCTTTAGATCATCTTTTTTTCTACGATCGTGACATCTATCCACTTGAAACGGTCCTGAAATAAAAAAAAACAATTTAGGGTGGTGCATGGTTTCATCCTTTTGAAACCGATTGCATTGTTGTAAGATGAGTGTTGCTAACAAAATAAAAAAAGAAGATGGCCAATAAATGAAATCAGAGCAGAAATGAGATGCGCCCCAATGGCATTCCACGTGACCATAAGTGATGAAAAGTCTTTCTGATGGGTAGAGAAGCTTATGATATTTGATTAAATATTCTGGATGCAAATTATTATACAAAATAATGAAGTGTACAGATACATCTACTATATGAATATTAAAAATATTCAAAATAACAAGAGTAAATTCTTATTTCTTTCAGATTTTAAATGATAAAATGACTTGCCATTGCTATTGTTGTCTTATCTTTCTCAGCCATAGTCAGAAGAACAAAACAGCTGTAATCTAATGCCACTAATGCAGCGATTTGTCTTGAATTTAGAATCTCCACTGTGTCTCTCCACAGGAGCTCAGGAGCCACATATAATAAACTGTGGTATGCGGCGCTGGCTTTGGTCACGCTTGTGCTGTTCTCGGTGGCAGTGGGTGGCATGGTGTTTATGTTCATGTACTACACTCATCCAGAGGCCTGCTTTCTCAACAAGATCTTCCTGGGGGTCAACGGTGGCCTGTGTTTTATCGTGTCTCTGCTGGCCATCTCGCCCTGCATTCAGACCTGTGAGTTCACCAACACGCTTCCACTTCAATTACCTACTTTTTGTACAGATAAGCAGATGTTTGTTTGATGTCTGACAAACAAGTTTATGCATACAGCCGGCAGTTTTACACAATCAATAAGGATTCACTAAACAGAGCAAAGTTTAAAATTGCTTTAGCATGCATTTTAGTTGCAATAATGTGACGTTTTAGATAGAAATGTTTCTTTTAATGCATCCACAAAAGCATTTTTTGTTCTTTGGTAAGGCTTGCTAAGCCATTGTTTCAAAAATGTATGTTCTGTTTCTTTTACAAACTAGGTAATGTCCAAAGTCTATAAAGTTAGCTAGTTATTGAAATCTGTTAAATTTGTACAAATAATTGAAAAATCACTAAACAAATGCAAAAACTAAAAGAGAATATAGACATCACACATACAGTTAAAGTCAGAATTGTTAACCCCCTGAATTATTAGGCCCCTGTTTATTTTTTCCCCCAATTTCTGTTTAATGGAGGGAAGATGTTTTCAACACATTTCTAAACAAAATAGCTTTAATAAATAATTTCTAATAACTAATTTGTTTTATCTTTGCCATGATGACAGTAAATAATATTTGATTAGATATTTTTCAACACTAGTATTCATTGACATTTAACTTAAATAACATTTAAGTTATTGTATAATGATGGTATGCTCTGTAGACTATCGAAAAAGGGGCTAATAATTTTGACCTTATAATGGTTTTTAAAAAAAATTAAAAACTGCTTTTATTCTAGCCAAAATTAAACAAATAAGACTTTCTCCAGAAGAAATAATATGAGAAATATCAACCTTGTAGCACTACAATAGTAGGCCAGTCACGATTTCTTTTTTGTTGTTGTACGTTATATTGCACCAAAACATTATATAATGCCAGAAGGACAATATAATAGCATCATAATGCAAGTACCCCCTTCCAGAGAACACATCATATTTTATTCTTAACTATTTAATTATAGTCATTTCAACAATTTAATAACTGGCCATTGGAATCAGAATTTGATAATACTAAATAAATAATATTAGATTTTAAAAAGTAACAGAGGCTGCAATATCTGCTACCAGATATATTTTCAGTTGTCAGACACACACATGAAAATATGCTGTAGTAATTTATTGAAAATACTTGTGTTTTTACCCATACTGACACTGACACCACCGATAGACATAGAGATGTTGCACAATCAGCTAAAATGTTGCTAGAATAATTTTTTTTGAACGGTTGATACATATTGCATCACAATAAAATGATTGAGGTCATGTCCATGTGTTTGTGCGATAAGTATTGATTATTGTGACAGGTCTATGCATAGGTTGTATATCAGCACTGCTGTTATTCATGTGTAAGTAAACAGCCATATCGCAGTACTTCTTGTGTGATACTACTTGTTTGATGGCACCAGTGTGTAAATAAAAATCTTTTCTGTGAAGAACTACTTTATTCGGCCTCCATTTCACAGATGAACGTTTTAACAGCTTAGCAAAGGTTGTTGCTAATTGAAAACATCACTTTAGAATTACTATTTTAATTATTGTCTATATTATAGATTATTGTAATGTCTGTGATGACAAAATCACAGATCAAGATTTTAACGCTGAACGGCATAAAGCCAAATCAACAAATCTACAGTTCTGTCTGTATTATATTAATAGTCTGTGAATTTACCAACATCAACACCATAAAGTCCAAAACAAAGCAAATGCGAGATTAATATATAATATAACTTAATTTGTAGAAAATTGCTTGTAACAGTAACACATTTTTAGTGGTGAACTTAATCAAATTTTTAAAAGGAAACACAAGCATAGTTAAAAATATGTTATTTACATCTTTATGTGATTGAAAAATTGCTTATGATCAACCATTTAACTTGAAGGTTACTGACAACAAAAAATGTGCTGTAATGATTCATGTACATAAACCATGAACTGGATGCAGAAATGATTTGTCTCAGTAAAACTAGAAACCAGTAGCGCATAAGTTGTGCATTGTGGAGCCCAAATTTAATAATATTGTCCGTTTAAATATCCTGTTCGTTAAATGTTTATTTTAAAATCTCTTACAATGTTTGGCTGCTGTAATAAATGCTGCCTTGATAAAAATAGAAGACTTTTTCATTAATAAAACATACAAAATGAATATGCATATGCTGTCAAACAGACACAGTAAAAATCTCTAGTGCACATCTCCAATGTGATTTATTTCTCTGTTTCCCATCACAGTCCAGCCCACCTCAGGTCTTCTGCAGCCAGCCGTCATCACCCTTTACGTCATGTACCTCACCTTTTCTGCTCTGGCCAGTAAACCCATTGAAAGTGAGTCCGTCTCACACATTCTCACACACACACACACACACACACACACACACACACACACACACACACAGACACTCAATGTCTCTGGCTGTGCTGGGTGTGTCACAGTGGTTTGTGGGATTTCACAGTCTTACAGTGCTCACCCACACCCTATTTTAAAATCTGTCCTCTATGTTGTCTCTTTCAGTGGTGGAGGATGAAATCAAGGGCAACATCACCGTCTGCGTCTTTCCTTTCAAGTCAGGACTGAAGAGCGACACTAACATAGTGACCGGTGTGGGGACGGCCATACTCTTCTGCTGTATTCTCTACTCATGGTATGAGGAAGTGTAGTTATGTTTCTCAGTACCACCATAAACGGTTCATCAAAAAAATTAAGATTCCCTCATTTAGTCAACCTCCACTTCCAAACCTGTTTGAGTTTCTTTTTTTTTATTGAACACAAAAATATAATCAGAAAAATGTGCTCGCAGTTATTGTTCCAAGTATTCAACATGTTTTATTTGTATTTACACTCAAGCAATTTTCAGTGGCGATGAGCAGAGTAAACGTGCAACATCAAATCCTGATGTTAGATAGAGCTTAATTAAGGGTGCTTTCACACCTAGAATTTTGTTTCGGAAACTGGCACGTTTCCCAAGTCGAATCCACGGCAAAAAAATCTGTCTGAGATCGCCTGAATAAGGTGGTCTCGGCTTGATTAAAATGAACTCTGGAGGGGATCGATTAATGATCCGAGCCCAGCTATATCACAGTGTATTATGGATATGTAATAGGAATATATATGGCTATATTAAGAGAGAATTATAAGTAGGGCAGGATGTCATTCCTACCAGTAAATGTGCGATTCATGTCAAATATGAAAGTTAAAGCATGCTAACTATTAACGTGAGCTGTTTATTTATTAGGAACATTGACCGAACAGCAGTCTTGGTTTATCTGTTATTTCTCTCTATAATGTAAACCCTATAGTGCATAATTCTAGCCAAGGGCTATGTATGAGAAAATCTTACCACTGATTTATACTTGGTGACGATGTCTGCGGATGTCACCATTTAAAATTAAAGCACAGCTTATATAATCTTATTGCTCATTGCCATAAATTAAAATAAGGATGCATGACAGCTGAGCGGGACTCTTACCAGTGTGAGGAGAGTTTACTTGCACATGACTTGTTTTAGCTCTTTTGGTCCATTTAGAAACTTTGCTGTGTGAAAGCGAACCGCACCAAGTGCAAAGTGCAACATTGTAACAGCTTTAATCCCTGTTTCAGTACAAACGAGTTGTAAAAAGCACCCTAATTGTAATGATACCCAATATCGAACCCTATTTGATCTCCAATTTCTCTCTTTAACAACTACCTCTGCAACATTTTTGTAGTCGCTCATATTAGTACTTCCTCTTTGTAACTCTTCAGGCCCTATCATACACCCAGCGCAATAAGGCACAAGGCGTGAATGGTGCGTTTGTTGCTATTTTTTAGACAAGCGTAACCCTAAATTTCACATTTGTGCAACATTGTTTAAATAGCAAATCAATTTGCGCCACTTTGTGGACTCATGGGTGTGCTGGTCTCTAAATGAGGTGTGTTAAGGTGCATTGATGGGCTTGTTATTGTTGTTGCTGCAATTTTGAGAAACTGACTGCACCACTGAGCAATTGAAAGCTGGTCTAAAGTCCAGTGTAGTGTGCATTAGTTAAGTGCGTATGCAGGTCCAAATGCTTACACATTGCTTAATACACACAGAATGTACAGCAATACACAAATATCTTTACAAATGAAAAAGAATTAAACGATTAAAATATTACAAAATATTAAAGCCACTACCTTCATGCCTTCTTCACCTCGGGGGCCTTTTCAGTTTATTCATGGCAATTTGCATTTGTATAATGTTATTATCATAAGCAGATTTATTTATCATGTGATAAACAAGTTTAGATTTGTCCACCTGTCAGGTTTTGGAGACATCGGCATAACTAAATGGGGCATAAAAATAGGACGTGTGTTTGGATATAACTCAGTTTTTTGACCACACTTCGTTATAATTGTTAATTTATTAGTTTATTAGAACTTTAAAAATAGTTTTGAATCAAATCTTTGTGCTTAACTAACAAAATTAAATATGTAGGCTAATGGATGTCTTTAGTGGAGTGTATGCAACACTGTTTCCTTATCCACGAAAGGAAGTAAAGTAAAGGGAAAGTAAAGAGGCCAAATAAAGGAGGCTCGTTCTTTAACCTTATACTGCAGATGGTCTGATTAACTGTTTTCTTACAAATGAAGTTTTCAGTTTTTACACTTATAAAATCTGCTATGTAAATAGCAAATGTCCCATGACGCAACGCAACTGACTTTTAAGGGAAATGAGAAATGAGACTAATTGGTTTAATGCACGTTATGCTCAAAACACACCCATAACTCATTAAGAGAATAAGCACAACTCTGTTAGACCATGTGCCGTGGCACAGAGCATATTTTTCCATCCTTAAAATAGCAAAAGGAGATTTTGACATGCCCTTTATGCTTTTGCGTCATGCGCTTTAGACTTTGCACCTAGATCATTAAAATAGAGCCAGCCCACTGTGTTTAGACACCAATGAAACAAGCTGCTCCACATCATCTTCTCTTGACGATCTTGAGCACCAGCACATCATGTTTACGTTTTTAACTTCAGTAGCTCCAGGCACATTAACAAAAGTGTCCACAGACCACATCCTTGGTGCTTGAAAAGAAAGCCTTTACGCCTGCCGTTTTGAAATTAGCATTTGTTTTCATTTTATTTTAAAGCAAACATGTTTTTTTGTTTTTTGTTTTTTTGTTTTTTAAGAAACAAGATATTTAATTTAGGGGGTTGCATTACACTGGGATTGGCAATAATGGTGGTAGTTTAAAAATTAGATGCTGATATTTCATTCAAATTAGGCAAATGGTAATATAATAAATAATCCAGTACATGTTTGCTATGAAAATACCACACTTTTTGCTTGTGATGTCAAGATATTTGTGATATACAGCTATTTTTCACAATACACAGTCCTCCTTTGTTTCACCAGGTGATAGTAATGTGTCCATTGGACACACAATTCAAAATCTAGTTGATCTTTTATTTTTACTTTGTTTGTTATGAATATCTCACATGACTTTTTTCACCTACTATAATAGTAAGCAAGTATGCAATTTCAGAAAGCAGCCTTGTAGATATATTTTAGGGGTAAGCTGTCTCTTTAAATAAACTAACATTCTTTGCTTGGATTCATATCTGTATAACCTGTCATTTAAATGGGTGATCCCAAAAAAGCGATCCCGGGAAGGGTAGAAACATGTAATTATCTGGCTATGATGTTCATTTAGGTTTAAAAGCAGGTAGTCTGGTAGGAAGACAGTGAAGATTAGAAGCTGTGAACTGGCATGTGTTTCTCATTAACTGCAAAAATGTCTGCTGAAGCTCTCAGTTTAGAGTTGCTTCTTTCCATCAAAGCCAGTTTTACAGCAATATGCACTAGTTGTCAGCCCAGTGATTCATTGTGTCATCTCCAGTTGAAATGTTTTTGCCATACTTCCAGCTTTTGTGAGGCAAAACAAAGCTTTGAAGCAGAATGAGTGTATTTTTAGGAGTTCTTGGGAATGCTCTGTTTTTATATTTAGCGGTTGTAAAAGAACACTGCCCTCATGTGTTTGATGCCACTCATAAACTCTTTTCCTCCAGTTTGATCTCCACCACCAAGAGGAGCTCAGCAGCGTTGCAAGTGTACAGGAATGATATGCCTGAAAATGAGGTAAACATATGTGTTGTGCTCCCTGTCTAAAAGATTATCTCAAACTAAACAGTGGTGAAGTGCAAGTGTTTTTACTTCAATACTGTATTAAAGTACAAATTTTATGTGCTTTAGCTGACTACTTTTTTGTTTTTAGTTTGGAAAATTTTATTCACTGAATTCAATAAGCAAACTATTGTAGTTTTTGCTCAACTACATTTTCAGTAAAGTTTATTTGAATGCGGGGAAATTTTATCTGTTAAGAAATGAGATGTTTTTTGATTTGAATACAAGCTGAATTGTATTTGTAAACCTGTTAAATCCATTCTCAAATTGCACTAAACAATTAATTTGTGAATTGGTTTAAATGAGTTAACAACTCATTGATTCAGATGATCCATTCAGAGTGAGTCTCCAGTAAACGATTCACTGATTTTCTAAACTTATCTGAATGGTGTTCGGTGTTTGAATGTGGCGTCATGTGTTTTTCTTTGTATTACCAGTGTGGTTTGACATTTGACAAGTTTTGGACAAAATCGGTGCTAGTGTGGGGCAAAAATTAGTTGTGATTAATTGCAAAAGTTATATATATATATATATATATATATATATATATATATATATATATATATATATATAAATATATATATATAAATATATATATAAATATATATATATATATATATATATATATATATATACATACATACATACATACATACATACATACATACATACATACATACATACATACATACATACATACACAAACTCCTTTTTATTCTAGCTGAAATAAAACAAATAAGACTTTCTCCAGAAGAAAAAAAATAATCAGAGATACTGTGAAAATGTCTTTGCTCTGTTAAAGGGGGCTAATAATTCTGACTTCAACTGTATGTGTATATGACACGGATTATTTGTACATTTTCAGATTTTTTTGTTTCTATCACATATATACACACACACACACACACACACACACACACACACACACACACACACACACACACACACACACACATATATATCCTATATATGGAATATCCTTGCCCAGCACTAGTAAATTACTTAGTCCATGTGAAATCAAAATGTTTATTTTTTTCTGCACATTGTTATTCTTAATGTGAACTGTTTGTACTGGTAAACTTCAATGAAGGTCTTACTGTCTCTCTCTGCAGAGAAATGTTCTTTCTTTGTTGACATCAGTTTGACATCTTAACCACAGCCCTCTTACTGTTTGTTATGATTGAATGATGTGCAAAAAGAAAGCCCTGTCCCCTACTCAATATTATGTTTACATTTACATACTGAAATAAGTCACAGCAAATTCGGATTCACACAGACTGTAAGTAAATTAAAAATTAAGTACTTTTGTACTTTAGAAAAAAAAAAGTCTTTATGCTTTTATCAGAGTAATAATTGAGTAGGGTTTCAGTAGGGTTACACTTTCTGACCTATTGTATTGTAATTTGTCTATCACTGAAACTAAATCATCAAGCATGCCTCATCTGTTTCTTTTTTTTTTTCTTTTTTTTTTTAGAGAGCACGCTGCTGTTTCTGCTGGGTTGATGATACAGGTAACCTCTTTTAAGCCTCCTTTAAGTAAAAAAAAAAAAAACGACAAATTCCCATACCCAATTGCTTACTTGCATGAAAAATTACAAATTTTAAGTTCAAGGCATAATTTAATTAAACATGCACACATTTTGTTCATACATTTCCAGCACAAAGATTGGAATATTAAAAGAAGTCAGTTACAAACATATTGTTGTCTTATTTATTTCTTTGACATTAGAGTTAAAAGTTTTGCAGAGGATGATTATGGTCTTTTTGTCATACCATAATTCAGAAGTCATTGTATATAATTAGTGAAATTATGTATAAACATATCCCTCTGTATAAACCCTCAGATTATAGATATGAATGAAACTGAGGTTCGGTGCTACTGAACTGGTGATTTATGGCTCAGAAAACACACACTTTGAGAAAGCAGCCTTTAAAAATATGTAATCTACACAGACTGATGAAGTGCAACAACAAAAGTGGATTGTGGATGTTTTCTTTACATTAGACAGAAGGTTTATGAAAAGCCAAAAAAGCCAAAATGTCAAAAATGAAAGGTGCATGAAAACAAGCTTCAGCCTGCAGTGTTTTGCTTAAAGTGTAGAACACCACTTCTCCATTTCAAATGTTGATCTGAAATAACCCAGATTTTTGTTCATGTGGGTTAATGCACAGTTGAGAAGGATAGATGGAGCCTCCTGTTGGTCAAGAAGTGGTACTTACTTCCTAAAAAATGTCTTGTTTTTATATTTTCCAGAGGATTACGATGATGAGAAGACCTCAGGAGGGCAAAACGTAAAGTATGATGAGAGAGACGGCACAGTCTACAGCTACTGCTTCTTTCACTTTGTTTTCTTTCTCGGCTCCCTGTACGTCATGATGACTGTAACCAATTGGTTTCAGTAAGTATATAATAACCTGCTGCTCTAATTTTTTAAATATCCTAATGTCTCAGGTCAGCTATTTTGGTTGAGCTATTTTAAAAGAGGAATTTGCTGGTGCATAGTTAGGAATGAAATGCACAATAGGTCAATTGTTCTCTAAAAATAAAAGGTATTTAAGACTTGTCATTTAAAAATTTTGTTGCTTTAAAAATTGATTTGCATCATGTAAACTCAGAATTCTACGAAAATAAAGATGTCATTCAGAGACATAAACTCTAAATTTACACCTCACAATTGCAACTTTTTTATACTTATACAAGTTATATAAATAATTCTATAAATATTTAATAGAAAAGTCTTTTTCCTATAAATAAACTCGTAGTTGTGTGTTCAAAACTTATAATTGTGATACACAAATTTGCATCCTAAAAATTTAATAAAATTAGACTATTTCCAGAAATGTGAAGAATTGAATTTTACAAGTCACCTTAAGTTGAGTTTTACTTTTTTTTTATGCATTCAGCCAATCCCCGGGTCTTATGGGACCACTTTTAGCTTAGCTTAGCACAAATCATTGAATGGGATTAGACCATTAGCTTCTCGCTCAGATTTCAAAAAGAGTTTTGAGTATTTTCCTATTTAAAGTTTGACACTTTTGTAGTTACAATGTGACCAAGACCAACGAAAAAATAAAAGACCTATTTTTTAGACTGATATGGCTAGGAACTATACTTTTCATTCTAGCGTAGTTATCAAGGAACTTTGCTGTCGTACCATGTCACCTAGCTGAGGAATACTTTCAGACACTCCGTAATACCATTGTGCCTAAAGTTTCTTTATTTCCTATAGTTCCTAACTATACTTTTCATTTTACGTTTGTCTTAGAACTACAGAATAGTCAAGATTTTAAACAGGAAAATCTTTTTTGACATTTTCGAGCGAGATGCTATTGGTCTGATTCAATATTTTATGAAAAGCTACACGAAAAGTGCTTCCGGTAGACCCCGAGATTGGCTGAATAGATTAAAAAATGGTCAAGCTGAACTGTTAAACTCTAGGTGACTTGTAAAATGAGGTTGTTTCCTTTAATTGTATTCTTAAATTTCAATAAATATGGCTTTAGAGCAAATGGAAAAGACACAGAACCGTAACTTTATAATCTGCACAGATTTTAAATCCTGTCTTCAAGCACTTAAAGCTTCTAAGTGTAATTACTCCATAATTTCCATGATTGAGAAGAAAATGACAACGCTAGAAAATAAGCAGTTCGACATTATCTTCTGTTGGATTCCAAGGCATATGGGTCTGCATGGAAACAAACTGGCAAATGAAGCAGCAAAACAGGCTATCTCCTTGAAATAGACAAAATGTTTAATTCCGCATTAGGACTTGAAACCTACAGTAAATTTGTATATGAACGAAACATGGCAAAGGAAATAGGACAACTGCATAAATATGAAATTAACCCGAAAATAAATGAAAGGCATTTTGCAAACTATAATTTTGAGACCAGGCATGAGCAAACCCTCTATACTATATGTCGAATTAGACATTCTAGGTTGACTCATTTGTATTTACTGAATAACAAAGCACCACCTAAATGTAATTACTGCCAAGCTGCTCTTACCATCAAACATATTTTGTCGGAATGTGGAAGTTTGAATACCTTTTGACAAAATTTTCATAAGGAGCGTACTTCGATGGATATTTTTAAAAATGTACCACCACGAAGAATCTTAAATTATTCATCAAAAATTGAGCTGAAAAATCATATTTACCTTTGAATTTCTTATGTGTTTGTCTAAGTAACTTTTTTATTGTAAAACTAATTTGTTTTTATCATGTAATATTTTTATGTACATCCATTTGGCCGTGAAATAGCCTTAAGTTGCTGATGTTGCAATAATAATAATAAATAAATTAAAGTACTCTTAATTTACCTTTAATTTCCTGTGACCAAATAGAAGCCCAGTATGCAGTTTTGAGGAACAATGTCACTCTGCATAAATATTAATATTCCTATAATCATCTCTGTCTGCAGTTATGACAACGCAAAGATCGAGAGGCTTCTAGAGGGAAGCTGGTCTGTGTTCTGGATCAAGATGGCCTCCAGCTGGGTGTGTTTATTTTTCTACATGTGGACCCTGGTGGTTCCGATGCTCTTCCCACAGAGATTTCAAGCTTAGAAACCTTTCGGCCATAATCCAGTATCACCACTGTCTGGCTACAACTACTGTGTGTGTGAGAGAGCGAGTGAGTTTTTACGTTTTTTTTAATAAGTTAAAGGCTTTTGATTTCTCAAAGGCTGCTTATGTTCTACGTCTTTAGATTTGTTTTCATGGAGATTTGTTACAGAAATCATGTTGCGGTTGCTCCCATACTGAGGTAGGGCTCTCATTTCTTTTCCACCAAAACCACATGAAGGTGTTGCAAAACAAAGCATTGCTCAGGCTCACACGTCACCTGTAAGTGTCTTTTTACGCTTTTTACGCTTTTCTTTTGGTAGCTGAAGAATTCTATGCAAATCCAAAAAAAAAAAAAAAAAACATCCGTGATTTTGTTTGTCGACCTTTTTCAAATGTGTTTTATAGTTGATATGTTTCACTACGAGGGTGTTTCTCTAAAGTAACAAGAATTTATTTAATATGAATAACTGGTCTGATTATAGTAGGATCATGGTTGCACTCGTGATAAAAACCAGCTGAAAAACGAATGTGCAAGAGGTTATTCCTGTGTATATATATGTGAATAAATGTACTCGAATGAGAGGATTTGATAACGATTTTGTTTTTGTTTAGTTTTTTGAAGCACCCTCATAGGTTTCTTACGAGACTGCACCAAAACAATATTTCCAAATAAGTCAGCAACATTCCTAAATGTTCCTATCTTTCGGCTCCTCAGGTAGTAATGAATGCTACTTACTAGGAATCTTCCCATTCTAGCATTCAAGGAAAAGCATATGACTGCCATTTCCTGTAAATGTTTTTGCAAAGATCTGAAATGGACAGGCGAAGCCAGGACCACAACATTTTAACCGAAACTGCCATACAAGACTGTAAAGCTCACAGCAATGATGAAAGTGTAGATATTTTTTGCTTTTTCACAGTTTGGTACAATTTTAAATGGTGCTTAAAACCCAAAGTATACTTTTTTCATCTCTATCTGTTTGTTTTTGTACATGTACATGCAGTTTTAGGATGCATCTGGCCGGAAGCCCAAATGGAAAATTACACATTCAAAAAAAGAATGAATATAAATTGATTATTTTAATTTTAGGCTATTTAATTTCATAAATTTAAACAGAAATTTAGTCTTTTTTTATCTAGACTGATTTTTATGTAAATTTATTCTTTATTAATTTCATACAGTAAAGTATTGAACAACTTTAAATTTGTTCTGTTACCCTGGACCACAAAATCAGTCATAATTCATTAATTTTTTCTTTTTTCTTCAATTTAGTCCCTTTTTTTATCAGTAGTCACCACAGTGGAATGAACCGCCAACCTATGAAGCATATATTTTACATAGCAGATGCAACCTAGTACTGAGAAACACCCATACACTCTTAAATTTGCACTCATAAACTACAGCCAATTTAGTCCATCAATTCACCTATAGTGCATGTTTGGAGGGTATAGAGGAAACAGGAGCTCCCAGAGGAAACCCACCCCAAGGACAACATGCAAACTCCACACAGAAATGCCAATTGGGACTCGAACCAGCGACATTCTTTCTGTGAGGCGACAGTGCTAACCATTGAGCCACCGTGTCACCCTCAGTCATAATTGTAACTTTTAAAAAATGTTAAATCATCTGAATGCTGAATAAATCATCTTTACACTGATGCATACTTTGTTAGGATCAAAAAATATACAACCGTTTAAAATTTGGAATCTGATTTAATCAAAATACTAAGAAATTCCTCTTTAAGTTGGACTAAGCAATGCAGATTACTAATCACAAAATGAGTTTTGATATATTTACAGTTTTCAATTGATAAAAAATATATTAATTAATCTTGATTTTTACATAATATTCGAATCAATTTTTGGCATAAAATAAAAAATAAATTTTTGACCCAAACAATGTAATTTGACTTTTGCCAACAATAAACTAGTTCAACATAAGACTAGTTTTGTGGTCCAGAATCACATATAATCAATAATCATAAACAAAATACCAGAGGGACACCATATCCACATAACACAGAGATTCCAGTAAATACACGACATGTTTTTGGCTTGTATTATTATCAGTGGCCATAAATTCTGTGCATTACAACAAGCAAACAATCCAAAACATATATATGAGAACACTGATTGTATGCGGATGTACTGTATGTGTATATTTGACACAACATGAGCATCTGAGTGCATACCTTAGCAGATGCATAAAAAAAGTATACTTTGGCCTTTAGTCTGTAGATAACATGACATTTTATTTAAGCTCATGCACTAGGCTAGCAAGCATGCTATTCGTCAAAGAACCTGTTTATACCATTTTTATATTTCTGAAGCTTTTTCAGCTCTGTACAGCTATTGTATTTAATCTTTCAGAGGTTTTTGTTGCTCTATGTGCGTGTTTTGGAATACATATTTACAGGAGCTGTCCTACATTAATGCAGCATCAATGCTAATGCTCCCTGGTAGAGCTTAGTGAGTTGGAATTGCCATCACTAAAACAAATACAATCTAGAACTGGAATTATTTAACATTTTTAGGGTTGTTTCCTGTGTAGCAGTTGTAGATACTCTAAATGTTTTGAGCAGATTAGATGATCTCAGAAGCTGTGTGTGGTCTGAAAAAGCTCTTTTAAAGAATCTGATGTTTATAAGAAGTTGGCCTTGTTTGTGACAATTTAAACAAGTGAATGATTGCCTTAAACATTATGTTACAACCGCGTCAAGCTATTAGCATATTAGCTTCATGTTAACCTGTGAACCATTTGGTGCTCAGTATTTGGCTTAATAGCATTAGGCTGGATTATGCTTTCCTTTATTTACACTTATGCGAGACATGAACTTTGCAGTATGTGCTTTATGTAAATAGTCCATTGTAAAGATGACCACTAGGTGTGAAATAAGTAATACATGCACTTTGTGTTGTTCACACTAATTTCGCATGAAGACATTATATCCCCAAAAAATGTACAGTATGTTTACAAACAACTCCTTTCCTCATTTATATGTATCGACTTTCTTTTATCATTATTGTTGTTGTTATTTACTTTTTTCCCTCCACAAAATTTCAATACGTTCCATGAAGGGTCATATGAGTTCAGCTGTTGCAGGATTATTTCTCTTTATTGTTTTTATTGATATTGCAAGATCTTTCAATAAAAAGACAAATGAGTAAAATTTTGGTCACATCTGATTTTTATATTTATGAAAAACATATCCTTGTCATTTGTATGGATTTATAAACTATAATTGATAATAAAGGAAACAACAGTATAATTTATGGTAAAATGGCCTTCATTGGATTCAAAAATTGAATGTGACGTTAAATGAAGCATCACATGTCATTTCAGAAGTCTTGAATATGGCTAATAAGTCAAATGGGCAACATTTATGTGGCATTTTACATTTATGGTGAATGGACCAATATCAGTGTGTTTGTGGGGTCTTAAAAGTACTAAAATATCTTACATTTCAAAAACAAGACCTTAAAGTCTTAAATTGACTGAAATATTGTGTTGTAGGTCTTAAACCATTTTAACCATGTTTTAATTTTCCTATTTCAAGCAAAACACCTATCCAATCATCAACAATCCATCTCAATAAAACATTTAACTTACGGTTTAATTATCTTTACATTAATATTAACATTTGTTAAGATATTTTCATAGCCACCTGGTGAGGACATTGACCTTTACAGACTGTTGAGAGATTTATTTGTTTTGAAGCCTTGTTAGTAAAAAAAATATGTTTTGGAGAAAAAGTGTATGTATACTGCACTAATACTATTAGTAGTTTGTATTTACGTTGTTTAAAATACATGGCTAAGTAATAATTAAATTACATATATTTTTTGATGGGGCAAGTAAAAAATCTTTTCCACTGGTACAACAGACAATTAAAAAAAGTCCTCAGCATTTAGCACTGTATAAGTCTGAAATTTCATTCATAATAGTTTTAAAATGTCTTTCAAGTCTTAAATTTGACTTGCTGAAACCCTGAGTATGTAGTGTGTATATATAAGTAATAATGTGTGAAATCCGGCATTCTATAGAATGCTTAAAATTGATCGTCAAAGTATGAAATGGTTGCTACTTTGTGTCTAGGCATATAAAATGCTGAGTTGCCGTGTGGCATATTTAACTGGCCTACCCCCACCATTTTTCCCGCCACTGATGTTGGCGTTTGTGCTTGGGTCGTTGTTCGAAGATGGCAGTCGGTGTACACAAGTGTTAAACATTATTGTAAGATAAGCGTATTGCAGGTACGAGGTTACACTATCCATACCCATCAACCCTCCTGTATTTCCTTCGATTCTCACATATTTTACAATTCTATCCCACGATCATCCTGCAAAGTTGTTCCATATTTGCCAACACTCTCTCTGTTTTTCCTGGGAGTCTCCCATTTTGTCATTTCACCCCCAACACCGGTCCTCAACTTTTTGGTACAGTCTGTAAAACCCCTGGGTCGCCGACTTTGGTATAGTATACGATCGCAGCAGCCCGAAATCCAGTGCATAGTTATTTTTCCAGTTCTCAGCTGTGTTATTCAGACACTTCATCCCCAACACCAAGCATTTCATTTTCATTTTTTTAGGCATAAAAGCACCTTGAAATAAATATAAAAACGGTGGGATTCCCTTCCTTTCCTTTACAGGCGCTATTGCCCCTTCTAAGCATTCCTCAAAACAGTCAGTTCATGTAGCGGTGCATGACTGTCAGACACGCTCCATATTTTCCAAACGGATACTGTGTATGCGATTTGAAGTGTAGTGAAAGTGAACACTCTGGGTTTTGTGTGCATGTTTCAACAGACATATACACAATAATAATAATACTATCTAAAGTCTTAATCTTGGTGAGTTTTCTTTTAAACGCAACAAATTTTGTTTTAAATGAGCATGAAAAGTTAGAAAAGCAATCAAATGCTTTCATTATGGATCTGTGCGGAGTGCTATCTCTTACTTTTACATCCCAGTGTTGACAGGTATGTCCTCTACCATATCACAGACAATATTGCCATAATTCTTCTCACAACATCTGTACAATTTAACATGTCATTCTAGTCTTCCCTGCTGCAACACGTAGCTCATTCCAGTTGTATTCTACTTGTTTTCACTGGTAACTACATCATGCCCTTTTTATTTAGCAATTCTTCACTAATTCATGAAATATGAATGTGCAAGACCAAAGTGACCAAAGTTTATTTCATATTCATTGCACTTTGAACTATGTGATCAATAACAGATTTTGTTGTAGTCTTTTGACACTTTGCCTAAATAATACATTCTATACAATGTCTAGGAATTGTAGCAACATGCAACATCTTTTTATTTAACACTTTATCAGGCATTCTATTGAAATATTACACATTGCCAGTAACTAAATTTCGGTACAAAATAATTGTTGATGTTTGTGAGAAGTTTTTAAGAAATACATTGAAGAGTATATGTGTGTTTTGTTTAATGCAGTTTAAAAGGTTAATTATTCCTGTGATGACAAACCTGAATTAGTTTTAACAGTCGTCATTGTCACAGATTTTCACAATTTATTATCCTCTTTATTAAAACTGTAGCCTGAAGTGCAGAAGAGCACAAGCCGTTTCTGGCAGGTAGTATAAATTCAGCATAACTGTAGAAAGATATGTGTTTTCAATACAAAAAGTCAGTAAATAGTGTTTGTTTAATAGGACGAAAGAATACCCAACATGTCATTCACATCTGCTGTGGTGCTGGAACCTCTCCTGTGGATGCTGCTACTAATATTTGCTCTCCTGTTAGTCTTATTACTGCTGGTCTTGTTCCTCGATGTAGTATTCAGGGATTGTGTCTGTAAATGTCAAAAATAATGCATATTAGGATAAACATGTGAATGAATAAGAACTGCATCTGTAATAATGGATGCAGCGTTGTCAACAAAACCAAATATGACTATTTAAAAATATCTACTAATTGTATTTCTTCATTATATACCACCACTTATTTCTGTTCTGAAGTAACTGTACTTCAATTCTGACTACTTAGCATTTTTATACACTACACTACCTGACAAAAGTCATCACTTATCCAAGTTTAACAACAACAAATAATACCTTGACTTTTAGTTGATCATTTGGTATCAGAAGTGGCTTATATGAAAGGCAAAAGCCTCTAGATTAGTCATTTTACCAAAATTATGATCATGCCTTGATTTTTAATTATTTAATTAGGACAGTAAGGTCTGACTTTGCTTAGGCAAAAGTTCTGTCAGTTAACAGAAATAATGTCCAGTATAGAAAATAAAGTCATGGTGCAGTGGAAAAAGAATGAATATTTTGTATGAGTCCCATGAGCTTGGAGGACTGCATCCATACATCTCTGCAATGACTCAAATAACTTATTAATAAAGTCATCTGGAATGGCAAAGAATGGTTCTTGATGGACTCCCAGAGTTCATCAATATTCTTTGGATTCATCTTCAGTGCCTCCTCCTTCATCTTACCCCAGGCATGCTCAATAATGTTTTTGTCTGGTGACTGGAATGGCCAAATCCGGAGCACCTTGACCTTTGCTTTCAGGAACTTTGATGTGGAGGCTCAAGTATGAGAAGGAGCGCTATCCTGCTGAAGAACTTGCCCTCTTCTGTGGTTTGTAATGTAATGCAGCACAATTGTCTTTATCTCAGGCTGTTGATGTTGTCATCCACTCTGAAGATTTCTCATATAACTGAATGTAACCCCAAACTATGACTTTCCCTTCACCAAACTTGACTGATTTCTGTGAAAATCTTGAGTCCATGCGGGTTCCAATAGGTCTTCTGCAGTATTTATGATGATTGGAATGCAGTTCAACAGATAATAATCAGAAAAATCAACCTTCTGCCACTTTTCCAAATGATCAACTAGAAGTCAAGTTATTATTTGTAGCTCTTACAGCTGGGATCGATGACAAGACTTTAGTCAGGAAGTGTGGTAGTTATTTTTAGGTACCCAGTTATTAAACATACATAATAGCATTTATTCATCATAAGTACTTTACAAGATACTGGTACCTATTGATTAGCTAACGGGAAATACTTGTTATGTTACTGAAATGTTACTACTTTATTTATGAATAAACTCAACAGTGGCCTCAAAACAGCAAATGAGTAAAAGCAGATGTAACTACTATTGGAACTTGCTCCCTATGCCCACAATTTCACAATTCCCTATTTTAGTCAACTAATAGTCTACTTGAATGAGTAAACTCAAGTTAGGTCTGCACAATATAGACTCCATTTCTTTATTGATATCACAAAGTGCAAATATGCAAGTCACGGAATTACAGAATCTGAAATTTGTAATTCTAATTAACCAGGAAACTGAACGCAAGCAACGTTTAACCCCATTACTGCGAAAACGTTAATTTAGTAAGAATTCAAGCTATTTTTAACCATTTGGGAACAATAAATGATACATTTTGTAGTTTTAACAAAAGATTAATTGAATTTTTTAGTACAATAAAGTCTATACACTATTATTTTACATCTCAATAAATTGTTGAATACATTGTTTTTGCTGGTTGGTTAAAAACAAAACAAAATGTTTGATTACTTTGTGTCATCTAAATTTGGATTTCTGTCATGTATACAAATGTTAATTTAAGAAACTTTAATGAAATGAAGGAAATGTAGCCCCTTTTTTCTCCGTCAATCAGAGTCAATTGCTTCCAGTAATGGACCCAGTTTCCAGCAAAGGGGAAGGGTTTTCATTTCCCTAATATTTTTTAATATATTTTTTGTTCTCAGATGTGGGCTTATTGACCTTTCGCTCGTTTAATATGATTTGGTAGGCTACTCACTAACTTGCAGTGGTTTTGGGATGGCCAGGTAGGCTGTGCATTCCAGACGTATTGTCCATTAAGCAACAATT
The DNA here is from genome assembly GCF_052040795.2 of Danio rerio. NCBI lineage: Eukaryota > Metazoa > Chordata > Actinopteri > Cypriniformes > Danionidae > Danio > Danio rerio. The sequence continues at coordinate 57,011,257 of NC_141025.1, read as the reverse complement.
TGGTTTTTATTTTGTTTAAATTTTTTTGTATTTTTCCTGTAACAACATTTTCAAAAGAGTGCAATTAGACTAATAGAGACTTAGGCCCAATCCCAATTCTACCCCTTAGCCCTTCCCCTTACCCCAACCCCTCATTTTGCGCTTTCACGAGAAGGGGTAGAGGTTTCCCAATTCTCATTCGTTTAAAGGCATAGGGCTAAGTTGAAAGGCTACCCCTTGAAACTGAAATTTTCCAGGACTACACTGAAAACCAAAGGGTATTAAAAGTTCTTAGATAACACCATCTACAATGGCAGCATGGCTGCACACAGATGGAAAGAGATAAACTAATTAGTGTTTTTTTTTTTTTTTTTTTTTGTAATTATTACAAATTTTTACAACAAACAAGCACATGTTTTAATACATTCATAACCATGTTCGTGTTTTACAGTTATGCTAAAACCGCTAAATTTCGCTATCTACAATAATAACTCCTATATAGCAGTCCCATAACATGCTGTCACTCGATGACACTCACATACCCTGTCAGAAAAGTCTAGTGACTGGAAATGACATTTTAACAGTGTCTGCTGTAATGTTAATGTAGTTTTTTGTGTGTTTACATAGATAATTATGGCCCTGGTGTAAATGCACAGTATAGTTATGATCTTATTGCCACATTATATCTTTATGATATCATAATATATGCCTTCAGTGATTTCCTGTAGATAACTATTAAAAAAAATTAACAACTTGAATAACTACAGCAGCACGATCATTGATCTCATGTGAAGTAAGAGATTGTGAAGACATATGATAGCATGTGCAGGTGTTGTAGGGCTGTACCATTTATTAGGGTTCAATTTTGAAGCCCTACCACCGTTCACAATCTGTTTCAAGGGGTAGGGGTACAAACATAGAAATGGGATTGGGCCTAACTTTTTAAATACATTTGCAGCCAATCAGCAGTAAGGGGCGTGTCTAGTAACAATAGTCCAGATATCAAAATGAAACTTACTGAGTTATGGGCATGTTTGTTCTATTGTGTTCAAATATAAACACTGTTTGACAAAATTCGCTTAGTGCACTTTTGAATTAACTTATAAATGGTAAAATGCTTGCCATATGGTATTACAATAACTTTCTAGTATGCCCTAACCATGGCCACCGCTAAGCAGGAGGAAGTTAGAACAGTTCTATGGGCCCATGTGCTTTGGGGGCCCAGGAGATCTGCTTTATTAGTATTAATCATATTAACTCAACCTCAAATATTCATTCATAAAGTTCAAAATTACTAGCCTCGACCCTGGGTGCAATCGTAATTGCAATAAGCATTGCTCTCACCATTACAGCGGTATCTCAGGTTGGACCAGATTATGTTTTCCTGTGAGAAGCAGAAGACCCCGAGTCGACCTCCTCTCATGCTGGTGTCAATAACCACTCCAGAATCTGCTACCAGGTCAGTGCCTTCATAGAACTGCACCCTGTTAACAAACAAAGATGACTAAATATATATTATACTTTAGTGAACTACCCCTTTCATTCAAATCCAGTAAAGTCAGACATCTCCATCTAACCTGATATATCCCACTTGGGGTCTGTGCTTCAGATTCCAGCGGTAGGAGACCTTGTCCTTCCAGCCTACATTACGAGGGTCCTTCCACAGCAGACGCACCTGCTCCTTTGTATCTCCTGTGTGCCACAACGAGTTCCTCAGGAACTCCCCAGGCCCCGTGTTAGACTTTACAGCCTAGAAAAGTACAATATATTCACCCGTGCCTGCTTTTGTTTGAATGATCAATCCTTATTTTGACATGATTGAAGAGCAAAATAACAGCTGTAATATTGGTTTAAGCAAAACAGTGCAGGTGAATAGCCGTATTCTAAAATGAATTAAATTCATTTATTTCCTCAAAGTTCTACTCTCAATACCCCGTAATGACAATGTGAAAAAAGAGCTTTTTTTTAAATCGTTGCAAATTTATAAAAAAATAAAACCCTGAAAAATCACATGTAAGTATCCACAGCCTTTACTCAATGCTTTGTTGATGCACCTTTGGCAGCGATTACAGTCTCAAGTCTTTTTGAATATGATGCCACAAGCTTGGCACACGTCTTTGAGATTTTTTGCACATTCCTCTTTGCAGTACCGCTCAAGCAAAATCAGGTTGGATGGGAAGCAACTGTGTACAGCCACTTTCTGATCTCATATTTGATTTGCTTTGGGTCTGGGCTCTGGCTGGGCCACTCAAGGACATTCTTCAAGTTGTTGTGAAGCCACTCCATTTATATTTTGGCAGTGTGCTTTGGGTCATTGTCTTGCTGGAAGATGGCACGTCGCCCCAGTCTAAGGTCAAGAGCACTCTGAAGGATATATACAGGAACCTTATCAAGTCCATCCTGGACTTCATTCAGGATGTTTCTGTACATTGCTGCCTTCATCTATCCTGACTAGTCTTCCAGTTCCTGCTGCTGAAAAAACATCCCCACAGCATGAGCTGTGTGTATATATATATATATATATATATATATATATATATATATAAAAAAAAAAATATATATATATATATATATATATATATATATATATATATATATTTTTTTTTTTTTTTTTTTTTTTTTTTTACAGTATATACTAGAAATGCAAACATTGTCATAATTTTGGCCATATTTTCTGAACTATGGAGTGATGAAAAGAGATTCACCAAAAAACTGTGTAGAAATCCTTATCTAAAAAATGTCAAAATGTACTATGTATTTATTTATTTTGACATTTTTGAGTTAAGAGTTTTTAGACAGGATTTTGGGAATCTTTTTTTATCACTCCATAATTCAGAAAATATGGCCAAAATTATGACTTCAAAATTAAACGTGACACACAAAAATGACACAATAATGTGTCAATCAGTTGGATATAACTATGTAATAATTATAGTTATTTGACCACACTTCGTTATTTAGAACTGAATTTATAAATAGTTTAGAAATAAATTTTTGTGCTAAACAAACGAAATTAATTATGAAGGCTGATGGATGTCTGTGCGTACAACACTGTTTCCTTATCCACGAAGGAGAGAAAGAGAAATAAGTAAAGGCTGATTGGAGCAGGCTCAGTCTTCATCCTTGCTGCAAATGGTCTGTTTAGATTTCTCACCAGTGAAGCATTCAGTTTTTCCACTTACAAGTCTGCCATGTAAATAGCAAACTGAATCTTAAAGGCAATGGGAGATGAGACTCTGATTGGTTTATTCTCAAAACACACCCATAACTCGTTATGAGAATAAGCTCAACCCTGTTAGACTATGCGCCAGGCCACAAAGGTTATTTTGCCACCCTTAAAATACCAAGCGGATTCTGACATGCCCTAAATGCTAAATGCTAGACTTTGCACATAGATATTTAAAAATAGAGCCCTTAGAGTCAAACAGATTTACACAGGGGAATTTTGGAATCTCTTTTCATAACTTCATTATTGAAAACATAAAAAATTGAAAAGCGCAGATGCAAAAACTTGAAGTGCCATCTGGACTTTTCTTTTAGAATGAGCATTTTCTTTGTTTTTGGTCAGTTGTTTCAGTTTAAAGGCCATGGGAAAAACAGATTGTTTGCCATTAAAGTGAAACTACAGAACACAGCAAAATGCTCATTTTAGTAAAATGCTCATTTTAAATGAAATTTTCAGACGGCACTAAGAGATTTTTGCATCTAAACTTGTTGTAGAATAAAATTTTGTGGATAAACTAAACAGTTTCATGAAAGTGTTGCTAAAGTGGAGATTTAGGGCTCAGAGCAAAAAATAAAATAAAATAAAATATGTATTATTATTGAAATCTACAGATGCCAACTAATAAAGTGTGACATAAAAAACACTTAAAAGTTTACTTTGCATGTTTTCTGTACCTTAAACTGAAATGGCCAAAAGGCCCAAAATCTTAAAACAGACAATTGCTTGAATGAAAAAAGCTGTGTTTTTGCCTTCAGCGTCTTAAGTATTTTTGCATGCTTCAGATTTTGGCCAAAGTCATAATTCTAGGTCTACTGTGGGCTCAGCGGAGCAGCTGTAATGATAAAAGCACACATGGAGCATTCAGACAGTAATAGAGATGAACAATACAGGAACCTTAAGCTGAATGCCAGGCTCTGCCACAGCTCTGAAGGGCACTGCCTGCCAGTACGTCTGCTCCGTCTGCTTCCACATCACCACATAGAAGCTGGAGGAGTCCTGATAGCTGAAGATGAAGCCTGCATAGTCATCATCCGTCACTGTGTTTACGTGAAAGGTGCCCTCAAAGTCCACGCCATTGAATGCAGTGTATCCTGTTTGGAGTGATAAGATTCCATCACTCATCCCAACAACAACACTTTCATTCTCATGTGAAACAGTGACTTCATAGTGCAAGTTAAGGATAGGTATGTGTGTGTGTGAGAGAGAAATCATTTTAGACTTTCTCATCTACAAAGCATCATTTCTGCCAACTGGAGTTTAACTCTGTAAAACATTGTAAAAATCTTTAGAATTTATATTGTAACTGCATCGAATTAAAGTATCTGCATGTGTTTCAAAGCCTTGTCAAGTTAAATGAGAGACACAAAGAACAAAAAGATGGCAAATTGAATGAGTTTTAAACTAAGCTTTGTTTTATGTCAATGTCAAGTAGAAATGAGGTTGTCAAAAGCAACACACAAGTTCACATACTGTTAAATCTTAAAAACAGACTATATGCCTTCAGTGGTTTAAACAGAAAATGATCATGCTTACAAGAATACTTTTGTGCGGATCTAAAATGAAAATAATAACTTTAATCAACAGTTTAGTGATGGATCAGGCTTGAACACTGATCGTGCAACCCACTGCGCCACTATGACGCCTTCTTCTCTTCAGTGTCAGGTTGGTGTTCCTGTGCAGTGCTCTGCCGTGTTTCTGACATATTACCTCAGATACTCCTGTGCTTTGTTTCAAATAAAGGATGTCTCGTGTGGGTCACTGATGGGGTATACATCACTGCACAGTGCTCATGAATGCTGCTTAGATTCTCATAACTTGATAATATTCAGACTATACAACTGAAGACACACAAACTGTTTTGAGGAAGTTTTTTTAGTGCCTTTCTGAACTTTTAATAAGTCTGGAACCTTGTTGTCTATGGAGGATGAGGGAGCTCTCAACTTTCACCTAAAATATCTTAATTAGTGTTCCAAAGATGAATAATTGAAACAACTAAGCCCTGAACTAACCCTCTGAAGGGCACCTATGAAGAAAATTAACTTTTAAGCTGTTTAGACAAAACTGTGTGTAGTTATAGTGTGTCCACTGACATATTGGAGTGATAAAAACCCAACAAGTCTCTTTTTTAAAATTTCCTGACGTTAAAATAAGACCCAACTCCCAGTGACTTTGAGGCTCAACATGACGTAGGAGTGCAGTTTTCCCCTCCCACCGAATTAATTGACAGGCACCATGTTTCTATGAAAACATGTCTACACATGTCCACAGATTTTTTTTTTTTTTTTGCAAATAAACTGGGATTAAAATGTACTGCTCTAACTCTCTGTGATTTTATAAATTTTTCAAGTTTAAAACATTTTCAAGACAGTGCATGTTTGTAAAAAAGACAGTAAAATCACTAATTCTTAACCGCTATAATCACCACGGCCACATGGTGTTAGTAAATGCTAATGTGTGTGTGTGTTTGTGTGTGTTCTGCAAATGGCATTTTGTGTGACTCATCATTTCATAAAGGCTTAAATAAATTAGACCACAAATACATCAAATAAAATTGGTATTTTTAAATAATAAGCTGTATTTCAGCTTCATCCGAGTCTGTCTCTGTCACTGACTGCTGTTTATCTGATGTAACACATGAGTAGGAACGGTGGGCGGGGAGAGGCATTTTTATTTAAAGCCACAGGCTACAAAAACAGCTACAGTATACTCAGACACTACAATGTGCAGATTCTGGAGGCTATAATAAATTATATGATAGATATTTTTAGCTGAAACTTTATATTCTGGAGACACCAAAAACTTACATCCTGTAAAAGGGGTAAAATTGGTGCTCTTTAAGAAAACTTATTCATAAATCAGTTTATTTTCAGCAGTGGCATGAAAATGTATTAACTGGCAGATCTAACTCTGAGAATTTGATTTATTATGTTGATTACCATGTTAAAAAAAAATTATTAAAAAGTAAAGTATTGCTACATGTCAGTGGGAAGCTTAAAGTTCTTACACTGTAATTATCCACTCAAGATGTGCTTAAATCACCAGTGTGCTGGGTGTTTTTTGAAGTGTCTGTTCTGAGAGTTTTTGGGAGACTTGCATTATATCATAGACACTGATTATTTTGTCAAACATATTTGTTTTTGTTCTGCAAAAATGAAGTCATGACCAGTATAAATTTCCAAGGCTGGATTTGCTCCTTTGACTATGGAAATACTCAAGATTATTCTTGTATTTTAACTGGATTTGGGGAAAAATAAGCATACTCACCAACAGCTAGTCCTGGGTCACTGTTCATGGTTTGCACAATCTCCATCCCCTGATTAAGTACAACCCAGTTAGGGTCGATCTGAGCCTCTCCCTCTGGATCCAGAACCACAGTCTGATAGGCTCTGAAGTCAGTCAGTGTGATCTCTGCGTTCTCAGGACAGGTGTCGATCCTGTCGATCACATGGTCTTTGTCAAAGTCTCCAGTGCAGACATCGCCTACTCCATCATCTGTCAAACACAAAGAGCAAAATCACTTGATTTCTCTTTTTATCAGATCTGATTCCAGTATCAAATTTTGAAGCCAAATGTAATACAATGGTCTCAAAAATGACGTAAGTTGTACTTAAAGCATTTAGCATTTTATTTAATTACAGCAGAGATCAAAATTGGAGAATAATTTGCAAACATTTTCTGAAAAAAAAAAAATCATCATTCACTCATCACTAGGGTCTTGATCTGCACTGGAGTTTCTTAGCCAGAAGATTGGGCAATAGATGCAGGGAAAGAAATGATAAACTGGTAAACATTCGCTTCCACTCATATATCAATAAACTTCAATACACACTGTTGAGTGGAATATTTACTAGCTTAATAACATTTCCCATCACACCCAAGTGAGTTTAATATGCTTTTACTTCTAAATTGACCTTTGGACCAGTTCTTTGTCCACACAACATTTGCTTTTCGGGAATGTTTTGTTTGGCCTTTTGTGGACGACCAGGCTTTTTGGGGGACTTCGATGTGTTAGTGATATTGTAAAGATTTGACATTCTAGAAATATATATTTAAAAAGTCCTCCGTTTGGCTTTAAATATACAAAATATTGTTTATAATTAATATTAACAGGAAAAAAAGTCTACAAATAGACTACATGAGCAATAATGTGTGCTTCTTTTTTTATAGCTTATAGCTTATTCTGTTATACCAGGGGTCACCAATCTCAGTCCTGGAGGGCCGGTGTCCCTGCAGGGTTTAGCTCCAACTTGCCTCAACACACCTGCCTGGGTGTTTCTAGTATACCTAGTAAGAGCTTGATTAGCTTGTTCAGGTGTGTTTGATTAGAGTTGGAGCTAAAACTGTGTTATACAGTATAGCATGAATACGGCATTAAAATTCAGCAGCAGCAAAAGTAATCATATTTTGGACCAATATCTGGGTAGTTTTCCCCATTTTGAAGACATTTAGGGTTTATCAGGGTGTTCATAGCCTGCTGTTAATGGTAATCTTGGGGAATGAGTCTAAGCAATTGGCAGATTATGAACTATGTAGCCTGAAGTAGGTATGGCTGCCATTTCGTCTTTAAAACGAACAACATGGGGCGGTATGACACCGTTCATTTTCTCGGTTACCAGCTTACGACTCTTCCGTTGTTACCTGATTGTCTGGTAGCTCGACATATACATCTGCTTTTTAAAATCCTATTGGTTGGGTTTAGGGAGAGAGGAGGGTGGGGGGATCGGTTGACTGGTCAGTCAATCGACAGCAGCCTCGGATGAATTTATGTGACAACAGCAGGCACACATGGTGTTTTTGGCAAATTTGAGATCTGAAAGAAGATACACAGCGGTCTCTGGCGGATTTTCTAAAACTAAAACTGCAAAATAACTATAGTAATAGCTCCCGGGATGAATTTTTCTCTCTCCAGAAATGTACAGTATATAGAGGTACATAATCAGCATGAGCCTGGGTTGGTTATAACATATGTTCATTTCTGTCAAAACATACATAACATGCAATACTTTGATAAACTGCTTTTAAAATTATTTCAAATATAAATAAGCAGTGACCTCCAATTTAGGAAATTGAAGACTGTTCTCTAATATTGATCTCAGATTTAGACCAGTAAAACTTAGTGTAGCCTACTGTTTTCATCCTTCTGGTCTGGGTTTGGCACCAGCCTACAGTTGTCATTATCATCCAAAATGCCGTCATTGTCATCATCATCATCACATTCGTCTCCGAGCCCGTCCTTATCAGTGTCCAATTGCTCACTGTTAATGACGTTTGGACAGTTGTCTTTGGTGTTTTGATGACCGTCTCCATCACTGGAACAAAAGATCTTAGTTGTAAACTTATTTTTATACTGAATATAAAGAAAAAAGTAAATAAGACTCTACCTGTCAATATTTGTGTCACAAGTGTCTCCTACAAGATCATTGTCTATATCAGACTGATCAGAAAAAAAATAGACAAGTTACAATATAAAACATATACACATAAAATACAGCATACACAACTTTGTAATAATAATAATAATAATAATAATAATAATAATAATAATAATAATACACATTAATTTGCATTCACATTTATCATTGCTTTTTGCAAATTTCATGCCATCATAATAATGGGAATTCTTATGATCAGTAGTTTTGGACTCATAGATCACAGATGTAAACACTAAAAACAGAACCACCCTGATCCAGTTACTATGACCATTTATGTGAAGCTGCTTTGAAACAATCTACATTGTAAAAGTGCTATACAAATAAAGCTGAATTGAATTGAATGTACATCCCCTTTCAGAAATTAATCAAGTTTATCCTATCTTATTCCTTATAATTGTCTAAATGCTTTTATTCATTTTCTCTACTTCCCCTAGTTTAGTAATGTCAAACTAAATGAAAACGAGGATGTTGCCTTTTTAATTAACTATAATAAATCTGGTAGGTATACAGTTCATTCACAGATTAAGGGTTGATCAATTTCCTATAAATCTTCTAGATCCTAAATCTTAAAAGTGCCATAGAATGACAATCTGGATATACCTAACCATATAACCAAATAATAAGAGCACATGGAAATGGAGAAAAATCAATATGAGCAAAACAGATATTATCGTCCAGGAAGAATAATTAAAATGAACACCATTTATTAATGTATCCTTTAATAAGTGCAGTATGTTCTGAAATTAGCTGTGTATGTTTTTAATGAGGCAACAAACACATGTAGACTGCTGAATAGAAGGGTTTAATACATGTTTATGCATTGAGTCTTATCACTTTTATATTTGTCTTAAATAAAAGGACACCAGTTTATATGGAGCTTTGTATTAATTTCTGGCTGTGTATTTATATCAATTAAAGCTTTAACATGCATCACTAAATACATCTCTTTCTGTTCTTTTTGTCAAATAAATTTAGCCTACTGTATGAAATGTCTGTGATTTCAACAGTAAAACTGTAAAAATGCTACAGTAAATTTCTGTAACCTGGTTAACAGTAAGTTTTCTTTAATATATACAATTAATAACTTCAAATTTACCTTACCATAATTCCTTGCATGGCACTTTTTATGCGTTTTTTGTTGTTGAAATTACTATGTTTTTTTTTTTCCCTCATGATTTGTGTACATTAGAGTTTTCATTTTTATCTAATGTTGAAAAATAATGTCTCCTATTACTTTATTTTTATGTGTGTTACCATGATGGTGTTTAATTGTTGTGTGAATGACACTGAGCACCTTTTATGTTAGTACATTGGTGTATTACTATAAATTAATGTAATATAGTAATTGACCTTTTAAAGTCAGAAATGCCTATTGGTCACACTTTATTTTGATGGTCCGTTTGTTGAATTTAAGTTACAGTAGATGCCAACTAATTCTCATTAGATTAGGGTTAGGGTTAGGGTTGGGGTTGGTGTTAGTGTAAGTTGACATGTACTTGCAAAGTTTTTTGAAGTTCTTTGTCGGTTAAATGTGTTGAAGGAGCATATCAACAGTTATTAAGCAGGCAGTCTTCTAATACTCAAATGGTCAATTACAAAAAAAAGTGTTACCGTCTTTTTATGTTCCTACCAAATTTTAATGAAAAAATTATGGCAACCACAGCTGCCATTTTTTTATTGTAAATTTTATGGATTATTTCGTCCAAACTACAAAAGAGCAAACTAGGTTACCCTAGTCGCATAAAGATATCTCATTAAATTACTTCAAGCCAAATTAAACCTCTGTACAACTTTGTTTAAAAAGATTGTTAACAAGGAACCTACTCTACTAAGTTATTAATATATTTTTGACAATTCAAGTGTGATTATTTGCATGTTTGTATTGCAGTGTAATCCACATGATCTTCAGAGCGTCAGAGCAAAGATCAAAAATATTCCCAACTGTTGTTTGTAAAAAAAATATGGTCAAAAGTGAGCTTTTCATTCTAGCTGTAATTCCTATGGTTATAAATGAGAATATTTAATCTTTTATTGGGAATTTCAGAATTTATCTAGGTCTCATATCTGTTATTTATATACCAGAGAACAATTTAACATCATTTAATTGAATTAATGCACTCTGTGGTACCTTTAGAACATATATTTGGTGTATTTTTATTTTTACTTATTTTATATTAATTTTATAAGCAAAGTAATCTGAAATCTAAAAGCGCAGGTACTCTGGTTTCCCCCATAATCCAAGGACATGTCATATACACTCACTAGCCACTTTATTGGGTACATCTTATTAGCACTGGGTTGGACCCTATTTGGCTTCAGAACCGCCTTAATCCTTCGTGGCATAGATTCAACAAGATACTGGAAATATTCCTCAGAGATTTTAGTCCATATTGGCATTATAGCATCACGCAGTTGATTTGTCGGCTGCACATCCATGATGAAGATGCTCTATTGGATTGAGACCTCGTGACTGTGGAGGCCATTTGATTTGCGCTTTATCACATGACACGTTATTCTGCTGGAAGTAGCCATCAGAAGATGGGTACACTGTGGTCATGAAGGTATGAACATGGTTAGCAACAACACTTAGGTATGCTGTGGCATTGACATGATGCTCAGTTGGTACTAAATATAGGCCCAAAGTGTGGCAAGAAAACTAGAGATGCTCTTCTGCATACCTCGGTTGTAATGAGTGTTTTTTTGACGCACTGTTGCCTTTATATCAGCTCGTACAGCCAGGCCATTCTTCTTTGACCTCTGGCATCAACAAGGCATTTGGACCCACAGAACTGCCACTCACTGGATTTTCTCTTTTTTTTTCAACAACTATGCCACATTAAAAGTCACTTAAATCACCTTTCTTCCCCATTCTGATGCCCGGTTTGATCTGCAGCTGATTGTCTTCAACATGTTCACATGCCTAAATCCACTGAATTGCTGCCACGTGATTGGCTGATTAGAAATTTTGTCAACGAGCAGTTGGACAGGTGTACCTTATAATATAGCCAGTGAGTGTAGGTTAATTTGATAAACTAAAGTGGCCTTAGTGTGCATATGGGAAGAGTGTGTACTCTCAGAGCTGAGTTGCAGCTAGAAGGGCATCCGCTGTGTAAAACATATGTCAGAGTAGTTGGCGGTTCATTCTGCTGTGATAACCCCTGATAAAGCCGGGAATAGAATAGAATAGAATAGAATAGAATAGTCACTTGGTTGGGGTTTGGCACATCAGGGCAGCTATCACAGGCATCGCCAACACCATCATGGTCTTTGTCCTTCTGGTCAGGGTTGGGAACTTTCTGACAGTTATCCAGGATATTCTTCAAACCTGTCAGATGTACAGAGAGAAAATACATCGATGCATTCAGCCAGGATATACAATGAAGCAGCTCTGGTGTTTCAAAGGAAAACATCATACAAATATATATAGAGGTATCCTGTCTAAAATGTCACTGAATGGAGCAAACTCCATTAGCAGAAAAGCGTTGCACTGTTTTAGACTTGCATACAGTGACATCTTTGTGTGCGGTTATGTCACAAGGTGGCAGTGTTTCAGAAAAAAAGACTTCTGTGGAATAGTTTCCACATGCCAGCAGCTTTTGGCTTGGAATCTCTGTGGAAATGTGGTCGCTCGAAGGAGCCATGACCAAGCTTTAAAGCATCTAATCAAGTGTCTGGATTTCTGCCTTGATGAGCAGACCCTAAATGTCAAACAACACCTGGACTCGATTTTACACATTTCAGACTGGAAGGAATAATTGTGCATTTAAAAGAAAATGATCAGTGTGGTGCGGTAAACGCGGCTAATATCTTTACAGGTCACTTCAGTTTTACATGACCCGCGCAAACTAAAGAGCGCTCTAATTTGAGCTTTTAAAACACAGTAGCTTCTGTTTTTCCTCATAAAAATGACCTAAGCTCTGGAAAATCCAGATAGAAAACAGGCCCTAAGGGCAAAAAGTATATTTAAAACACATCACCCCATTTCTATGAATAAAAATGTGTCTTTGGCCACTTAGCAGCCGGATGACACGTGAAATGTTACTGCAGCAAAGAAGAGGACATAAAGTTGACAAAATAAGACCTGAATTAAAGCACAGACTATAGAATACACAAGACATGTCACTTCTATGCTTTTGAATGGGGAAAAGTGTAGCAGTCAATATGGCGAATGAAGCCCCGCTTTTCAAGTACAGGAGCCAATCAGCGATCGCTATAGAATGACAATTTTCCGGGGGAGGGGCTCGAACCAGATGTGAGTTTCTGCAGATTTTGTGTGATAAGAACATTTACAAATGAAACTAAATAGACAGTTGTTGTTTAATTTTATTGGTAATTCATAATATGTAATGTAATAGTAAGCTTGGCAAGTAGTTTTGGAGAATTTGATGTTTCCCCATTCAAACAAAATGTCCGATCATACTGCCCAAGAGGCATTTCAAAGATGGCTGCCAAGTAAAATTACTTGCCTAAAAGGGACTTTGATTAAAGAGATCATTTTAATATTTTTTAAACTAAACTACTGTATGACATCATGCACTGACCCTCAAAGGAATAGTTCACCCAAAAATTAAAATGCACTCACTATTTACTCAACCCCGAACCTTAATGAGTTTTTTATTATGATGAACACAAAAGAAGTAGATATGATGGTGCGGTGGCTCAATGGTTAGCACTGTCGCTTCACAGCAAAAAGATTGCTGGTTCGAGTGCTGGCAGGGTCAGTTGGCATTTCTGTGTGAAGTTTGCTTGTTTTATCCGCGTTAGCATGGGTTTCCTTCCGGGGGCTCTGGTTTTCCCCACAGTCCAAACACATGCGCTATAGGTAAATTGATGAACTAAATTGGCCGTAGTGTATGAGTTTGTGTGTGAATGTGAGAATGTATGGGTGTTTCCCAGTACTGGGTTGCAGCTGGAAGGAAATCTGCTGCGTAAAACATATGCTGCATAAGCTTGCAGTTCATTCCGCTGTGGCGACCCGTGATAAATAAAGAAACTAAGCAAAAGGAAAATGAATGAATGAAAATAAGATATTTTGAAAAAACCTGAAAACCTGTAACCATTGGCAAAGAGAAAAATCAAATGCTATGAAAGTCAATGGTTACAGGTTACAGCACTTTTCAAAATATATTTGTGTTTAACTGGCAAAAAAAAGGTTTGAAAGGTGAGAAAATGATGTCAGAATGTTCATTTTTGGGTGAACAATCCCTTTAGGTTGTTCCAAACTTTTCTCAGATCTTAGAACAAACTCAGTTGAAGATATTTTGATAATTGTTAGAAACCTGATTAATAGAAGTCAATATATCATCAACTGTCTGGTTACTACTTTCTTGAATATTTATTCTTTTGTGTTCAACAGAAAAAAATAAACTTGATGGTGAGTTAATCTGAAATTACCGTCCCCGTCTATGTCATCATCACAGGCGTCTCCCAGTCCATCATTGTCTGTGTCACGTTGGTCCGGGTTCTTGATTTCTATGCAGTTATCACATGCGTCACCATGCAGATCTTTATCACTGTTTTTCTGGTCTATGTTAGGCGTCAGCCAGCAGTTGTCCTGTAGGAATATAGACAGTTATGTAAGCTTCTCATCTGAAGGAAAGATTTGTTTATAAGAAAGATTTGTTCCATCTGTGCCTGATCATTAAGTATGCCATCACTATCTGCATCCTCATCACACGCGTCTCCCTTCCCATCCCTGTCAGCGTCTTCTTGGCCAGAGTTGGGAACAAACATGCAGTTATCCTGAAAAATAAAAAGTGAGATAAGCTTGCAACGCTTTACAATATGGTTTCGTCTTAATACAATACCAGAAAATAACAGAATTTTGTTTCCTTGAATAATGTTTATTTCTACGTACACTCACTCTCTATGTGATATATTTATTTTAGCCGCGTCACACTGGACTTTTTGGCCCATAGACTTCTATTCACACGCACACGAATGTGTCAGACCCGAAACACAAGCTTGTGCGACAAGTTTCGCAGTTCGCTGCATTGCAAAGTTCAAGCTTGGTGAACTCTGACCTGCAAAATTGCATCACATGACTATGTGAGACCCATGAAAAATCAAAACATGACCTCTCTGGACAGAAATTTAAAACATGGACTAATCGCTCGCTTTTTCAATGTTTGTGTCAAATCATCTTGTTTAATCCCGCACCTTTTTTGCAGCACCATACAACAGAATTATGCACAAACTTGAGTGTGACCAGGGCATCACTGAGTGTTTTAGCAGCAAGAGTTAAAGGATCATTACTCTGATGATAGCACACGACCAAAATGTTTGTTTGCTTTTTTCTTTTCTCCAGTGATTCATTAAATATTGAGAGCAGATATCACTCAAAAAATTTTAGACAGTCACTCATTTAAACTACTTATTTAAAATGAGCTTAAACAACACAATTCTTGAGATTTCATAGGGGCAACTAATTTTATTAATGTTCAATCCACATAAATTTGTTAACATAATCAATTTGTGTTGGGACAACATGAATGAATTGTGTGGAACCCTACATTTTTTACAGTTTTCTTTGGACTTGTCATTTGAAGAAATTTGGTCACAGCACCGTGGAGAGCGGTGATTTACATTTCATTACAAACATTAACAATAAAATGGTATAACAATATAAAGTTTGTCAAAATGACTTGGATTTAATTAACATGAATGAATTAACACTATAAACTAATTAACACTAATAAACATTATTAATAATGCTCATTATACCATAATTAATAATTTATATAATTCTAAACAGTATTTAAGTGTCAAATAGATCTGTTTGATCAGTAGAGTATCCTGGTTATTAAAAGGATTTCTGATGGATACTGATAATGAAAACAAACAAAGATTTCAGCTATGCCAGCATATAAATTAGATTCTAAAATGCATGAAAATACTAAACTTTATTTCTTAATCATAACAATGAATATTTAATAACATTTTAAAATAATGGTGTTTTACTGAATTCTTTTCTTTTTTTATAATTATTTTGTAGGGGTTTTCACCTGTTTGACAGGACAGTGGAGATTAACAGACAGTAAATAAGTGGAGCAGAGAGAGGGGAAGTATCGGCAAAGGGCCTTGAGCCAGGAATCGAACTCAGGTCGCCGCAAGCACCTGGGTGCTATATGTTGACACACTAACCACTAGGCTATTGGCGCCGACAAGTCTGTTCTTTTTTGATCAAATAAAATGTAGCCTTAGTGAGAAAAAGAGCCTTTTAAAAATCCTGAAATCATTTTTATACAAAAACTGTCATTTTGTATATCTGTAAATTAACTTGAATTAACAAATGCTGTAGATTTCATTCTCACTTTGAACTATTTGCTTATTAACTTTAATATTGGTTTTTAATTTATTACTTATGAGGCATATGTATGTAATGACTTACTCAGCATGACAATATTGTACATCCCTTAATCCACAGGTGTCAAATCCAGTTCCTGGAGGGCCACAGCTCTGAACAGTTTAGTTCCAACCCTGCTTTACTTACCTGTAGGTTTCAAACAAGTCTGAAGGACTCAATTCATTTGATCTGATGTGTTTAATTAGGGTTGGAACTAAACTTTGAAGAGCTTCTGCCCTCCAGGAACCGCTGTACCTTAACCCAATACAATACCTTAAGCTCTAAAATACAATACTACCTTAATAACTATTAATAATGGAGTTTACTGCAGCAAAAGTTACTGATAATAGTGAACTACCCCAAACGAAAGTGTTCTTGTTGAATTGTATTACAAAGATTTAAAGATAAATTAAGTATCTCTGGTTTGATATCACAATTGAACAAAAATCATAATATAAAAACTGAAATAGCAGCTAACAGGAATCTTACCTTTCTACAGGTTGCATCTCTGCACTTAAGTATGTCATCTGGATAGGCGTCAATGTCTGTGTCCTTTCCACAAACGTAGCCATTCCCAGCCCAGCCAATTTTGCACTAATAACAACAGGATTATAAAACATGTTATGACATAAGGCATAAGAATCACCAAGACAAACTGTTTCATGACTTTCCTTCATGACCAGATGTCCCACATTTCTCAGGAAAGTCCCATATTTCAGCTCAACTTTGTGTTCAGAAAAGAAAGAAGTCATGTTTTGTCCTCATTTCAATTTTCTAAAATGTCTTTATTACTGAGTGCTAGTATTATGCTTCTGTCATGAGAAAATAGTCTATTCAATATCTGCCATTAATGTCATTGCAATGTGTGAGTGTTGTGACTGCACAAAACAATACATCAAAATTACAGTTGTTGTTGTTTTTTTAGTCATTGACTTTTCCAAGACTATAATCCCCAAAGCTTTTAGCATACAGAAACAAATTTGTATAGTTCAGAGGGTTAAAAATGTGAACTTTTTGAATGTGTGGTAGTTATAATTTTTTGATTGATTTTGGACCCTTTTTTGTCCTTTATGGACCTATGTGTAATTTTATGTAAATTCAGACACAAAGGTTAACTTGTTAGTCATGTGATGTTTCATTTAGTGTTTGAAAATTACTACCCCCACCAAGACAGCCACTATTTATTTAGAATTTAACAGCACATCATTGCAGTAGAAACAACTATTTTTACTAAAGGGCTGTAGAACAGATGATTCTGATTGGCTGTTGAACAATTATGGAATCATTTTGCAGGGATACAGCTCACACAGTTAAAGCAGTTCCAGGCAAAGTCTTGACCGAATCAAGCTTATTACAGTTTTGCATTATTGAATTAATTTTTATTTTATTCCTATTTTTTGTATTTGCTGTACATTACAGTTTTGCTTTAGTTTATTTTATTGATGTTTTGTTATTTTAAGTTTAGTTTTTATTTATGTGAAAACATTTTCATTTTAGTATAATAATTCTAGTTCAACAAAGTTAAAATTCATCTAGTGCCGACCAAAGCAATGTTTAGTGTTTGCACACTAGTGTTTTAATTTAAAGCCATATCAATGCAACAAATGAAAGAAAAATTTTCACACAGCCTTCAACAAGCAATGCTTTGGATAAAATGCATGAGAAACAAATTCAAGACACGAGGACAAACACCTAACCAATGTCTAGAAATACAACATCTGAACAGCGCCTTTAGATCTGTAAAATAAGCAGAATAATTGATTATGAATTATTCTATAAATATTATAAAATAAGAATCAATTAATTATTTAAACAAAAAAACATAGTCAATTATTAGAACAATAAAACACATTATTTTACAATAATTTAAACCTTGCAATCAATTATTCCTTACATAACTGGGATTCAGTATTTGACTTTGAAAAATCTGGTCATCTACCTTTATGTTTTCTTAAAGGTGCAGTATGTAAAATTAATACCCAATGGTTGAACTAGGTATTGCACTTTTTCACCCTGCCCCTCCTCCTCAACAACTCCACGCAAACACAAATTACGAGATTGATGATACCAACAGTAGTGACCATACTAGATTATCAAGCCTACACAGTGCCCTGACCAAACGCGACAAAGTGAATATGTTTTATGAGATGTTTTTGTCCAAACCATCACCTGAAATTTCTATTTTAGAGAAAGTTACTATACCTCACTGCTGAACAGCAGCATACATACACTTCTGTGGCAATGATCACCTCAGGTACTGATTATGCGATTTATTCATTGTTTAATGTTGCCAATGTGAGTTCAATACCTTTTTTGTGACATTTATTGCCATACTGCAGCACCTCGGATATTGAAAATAAAATAAACATAGTCTACAATAATAAATCACTTTCACATTTATACTGATTGACAGGTTTAATATGTATTAATTAGATTATATTTGATTTGTATGCCTTAACATTTCTTTTGGAGCACAGTGCACTATTCTGTGCTCCGCAATGACTGTATTTAAATGTTTCTGTCTTGTTGTCACATTGAATAACTGACTTTGTTTTTAGTATATATATTGTATATATTATTGTATAACACAACTGGCATTATTTTTAGATATACGTTCTAAAATATGTTCACTTAGCATGTTTCTCAAATATCTCCAAACATATTATAGTATTTCTATGACTTACAGAGTAAAAAATTACATACATCACCTTTAAAAAAAGGAAACAACAGTCTTAATGGTCAATATCTCACCACACAGCTGATGCTGCCATCTCTCTCCACGACACACTCGGCGTTGATGTCACAGGGGTTTGGCTGGCCATTTCCACACAGTCTGTCCATCGGAGGAACAGCATCGGGGCCAGCAGTTTTACAGCCAGAGTTCTGATCTCCAGTGAAGCCGGCCTTACAGCTTCCACAGTGAAACGCTCCCTACAGTACAGCAACACTTTCACAAGTCAATACATTTACTGCACTTTACCTCAGCCACATGTAGATCGTACTTAATATTATTATCTTACCATTGTGTTATGGCAGTTTGAATTGGGCGTGCATCCACCGTTATCCACAAGGCACTCATCAATGTCATTACAGATCTGATAAGAAAAGAAGTAACACTTTAGTTTAAGCAACCACTCACACTATTTACTACTGGCCCATTATCTGCCTATTATTAAGATATAACTGTTTATTAGCACTAGTATTTTACAGCCCTACCCAATACCTAATCCCAACAACTAGCTTACTAACTTTTAATAAGAAGTTAACTGGGAGTTTATTGAGCTAAACGTCTTATTTAGTAGTTTACGTACTGTATAGCGTGAATTGTGCATTAAAATAAAGTATGACCATAAAACGTTGAATCAAAAGTTGTTCTTTAAATAGCACTTTGAAAATACAGTTGTTTACTTCTGTCGTCACTGCCTTCAACAAATGAGTTCATCAACATTAGATGTAAGGACTAATTACGATGTGGTGAAATTATATAAAAGAGGTTTGTTTTTTGATGAAGGAGAATTCTGACCTCCAGTGTGGGAGTGGTGTTAGCGTCACCAAGTTGCAGGTGTGGCTCTGGCTGGGCATTTGTGAAAATTTAAAACTGTTTCTGTACTGTCACAGCACTGAAACTAAAACACTTTATTTCATGGTATTTTTTATTTAATGTAATTTAACAGTGTAATTGCCTTAAAAAGATAAGGAGCTATATGTTACCTACATATTGTAGGTGGAGTTTAGGGTTAAGCTTATTACGCAGTTCGTTTAATGACACTTACAAATTGTTGCTAACTTAAATTTTTCATTTGCTTACATCAGTTAAATTGACTTAAACAGTGAGTTAAAATTTGTATAACTTTAAAAAATAAAGTTGGAACCTGATTCACTTATTATATGACTTGACTTTTTGATCATATTTTATTAATATTTTAAATATTCACAGTGTAGGAACATGCAAAACAGGACTAAATACTACCCTAAAATCACTAACAAAATTGTATTCTTTACTGTATTTTTGGACATGATAGTGCTACAGTTGTGGACATGAAAGACTGGCACAAAATATCATTGTTTATAATAGGTCAATTATTCAGTATCACGACATATCACAATGCTTACAATTCTGATATAAGTGACATGAACGTATCTTACATCTTAATTACATATTATTTCTTTTGCAAGGACACTGTATATACACTGACTACATGTATTGACAGTTTTACGCACAACTACTAAACTTTTTTTTTTTAATTTGACTGTACTGTAATGATGTGCACTTTTTGTGAAGCTGCTTAAAATTTATGCTTACAGTAGCTATTGTGAAAAGCGCTAAACACGTAAACTTGAATTTAATAGAATTTGTATTCACAGCTAAATAACAAATATCGATAACACTTTACTATAAAGTCCTATTGATTCATGCTAATTACTGCATTTATTTACTAACCCAAACAGACAAATGAACAAAACATTTATTACAGTATTTATTATTCTCTGTTAGCGCAAGTTAATGAAAATAAAGTGGTTTATTTTTACTTCATTAGCTCACAGTTCATTAACTAATGTCATCCAGCGTGATTTTGGATGTCAATACCGCATTAGTAAATGTTGACTTATGATTAATAAATGCTGCACAAGTGTTGTTCATTTTTGCATCATGTTAGTGAATACATTAACATTAAGCTTATTGTAAAGTGTGACCCAGATATCTATTTATTATTATCTATATCTATATAGCAATACAGTTCAAAAGATTGGATATGTATTTTTAAATAAACTCTTACATTCATGCAACCAGTGTTGCATTTATTTGTTCTAAAACAAAAGCACCGTATTATCTAGTTCAAGTAATCAATATAAGAACATAGTATGTACATGTGAAACCGGACTGTTATAACCCTGAATAATCTATATCTTTTAAGGTACAGTACATGTAAGGTAGCCTCCCAGTTTTTTTTCTGAGCGTGAAAATGTGATTTAATTAAGCATTGGCTCAATTACCCACTTGTTTGTTTGTCTGGGCGTAATTAACGCCAACACCCTGGACCTCTGGACCGCTGAAGCCTCGTGGACACTGTTCACATCTGAACCCGGGTGCAGTGTTTACACACCTCACACCGAAGAAACATGGGTTGAACTGGCACTGCAAATGAACATTTTATATCATTAGCTGGATTTATGGTGTTCACAATCAATCCTCAGCAGTACATGAAGTCATACAAGATGTGAAAACTTCTATAAAATCCACAGTGGGAATCCTGTAGAACTTACGCAATCGTTTAAACAATAATTAGCCTAATAAAGCCCCAATTGATAGCCTGATAAAATGTTAATAAATCATTATGTGTTCCTGTACAATTTTTATTGTTAAGAAGAGTGTTGAACAGTCTGAGAGATACTGCAGTGAGTAATGGAAAAAATAAAAACAACTAAACGCTGAGTGAATAGATAAACATACAATAGTTCATTCAAAGATACATTTAAAGATCAAAATTTTCAGCAAAAATCATACAATTTTCATTGTGATAGCCACAGCCATGTCACCCTGCAGCCCAAGACCGATTACTCACTGAAGCTAAGCAGGGCTGAACCTGGTCAGTAGCTGGATGGGAGAGCATATGGGAAAAGGTTGCCGTTGGAAGTGGTGTTAGTGAGGCCACCAGGGAGCGCTCAACCTGTGGTCTGTGTGACTCCTAATGGGTATGAGTATAGTGAAGGGAAAACTGTCAATAGCTATGTTTACATCCACCTATTTGTCTGCCCATTTTAGAAATGTGCATAAAAAAACGAATGATGGAAATGCCAAGATGCGCATAAAAAAACATATGCGTATAATTGAGTAGGATAAACTTTTATTCGATAAGAAAATATGCGCATAAGCTACGATGGAAACACTTTTATCGCACAAATTACAGTAAGCGCATTAAAAAAGGTCATGCGACTTTGTTATAAAAGATCATGTGACGATAAAAATGCATGCGAATGGACAAACCAGCAGGCTGAGCACATTGTCAAACATATGAAATGTTGTTTTGGTCATTCTGAAACGCCTTGTCTTAGTATTAGTGTTGTTATATTATTAATGACTTCCAGAATCAAAAGCATCTGTGCTCTATGTCTCACGCCTTCAAACGCCACCGCGTGTTCACTGTATGTCGGGATTGTCTTCTGAGACGCAAGTCATTTATTAAATTAAGAAAAGATTGACGAAGCTTCTCTTATCGTAGCAATTTCCATTTTTACTGTTGATATTTAGCGCCAGTTAATTAGGAAGAGACAATTTTGTTCGATTTGACTCATTGGATGGAAAAGCTGCTTTATTCGCACGTCTTTTATGCGATAATCCAGTTTTGTGCATAAAGTTAATTTGCATTTAAACTTTATTCAAATGAAAGGTCAGAGGTACTGACTCTCTCTGTTCATTAAAAATCCCTGCATCGGCCCTCAACCATCATGGCCTCCCAATCATTCCCATCCACCGAATTGGCTCTATCACTGTCTTTCCACTCCCCCATAGCTGGTGTGTGGTGAGCGCACTGGCACATTTACCCCTTAGCTGCTGTCGCATCGTCCAAGTGAATGCTACACTGGTGGTGGTGTGGAGAGACCTCCCTCTAATGATTGTGAAGTGCTTTGGGTGTATGGTCATGCACGATAAATGTGCTGAAAAATACACATTATTTGCTACTGACATTACTATAAAAGACACCTCTTTTTATTTTAAAAATGAACATTCTGACATAATTTTTTTCCCCTTTCAAAGCTTTA
The DNA here is from genome assembly GCF_052040795.2 of Danio rerio. Lineage (NCBI taxonomy): Eukaryota > Metazoa > Chordata > Actinopteri > Cypriniformes > Danionidae > Danio > Danio rerio. The sequence continues at coordinate 56,988,513 of NC_141025.1, read as the reverse complement.
TGAGTTTCTTTTTTCCAAAATGTCATTCAGTTGAACAGGTTTATATACAAAAATAACGGTTATTGTGACACATTTAAACTGGTATTATGTGATTATACAATAAAAACACACAATTTAAACATCTCAGTGTTGATGCATAAATAATAAAATAATTAAGGGCGGCATGGTGGCGCAGTGGGTAGCGACTTTGCCTCACAGCAAGATGGTTGCTGATTTGAGCCTCGGCTGGGTCGTTGTAAATAAATCATTTTAAAATATATACATTTTTATTTCCTTTAAAGCACTAGGGTTTAATTTACTTTTGTGATTTAATTTTGTGATTTAATTTGTGATTTTAACTTTTCATCCTTGATTCATGTATAACATTAAACATACTGTATTTTTAAATGTTGAGCTTTTGTTTAAATATACACTGTAAAGAACAGCCTGATCTCACGTGGAAATTTAACTATTTTACGTTTTGATTAGTTGGTAATGAGTTCAGTTATACAAAAATGTATGATTTTAAAAAGGAGGTGTGGCACCCTACCCTACCCCACCCCTAAACCCAACCGTCATTGGAGGATAAGCAAATCATACTAAATTGAACAAATGAGATATACGAATGTATACAAATTAGTCACTAAATCAAAAGTTGCGAATTGCAGTAAGATTGTGTTTTGGAAATAAATATAAATTCTTCCTATTGCTGATGACACACAGGGCAACCGTTTGAGCAATGTTTCTGTAATTTTGCAGCTCGCTGTTGTTTGACTACTTATATTAAGAATGGGCAACAATACTGTATTTGTAATCAATTGGCCTAATTAATTACCTTGCGTCTTACCTGGTTGTCCATTCATAGCATCATTTCTCAAAGTTGCCATGCAACATTGCTCAAAAAAGTTGCCCCGTGTATCATCAGCATTAGATTAGTAACAAATAAATCTGAAAGTTAAATCTAACCTCGTCTACATCCTCACAATGGACTCCATCTCCAGTGTAACCCTCAGGACATGGTGCGCAGTCCACACCGTCAGCTTTTTCAACACACAAGTCTTGTGTAAAACAGACCCCTGGTCCACAATTGGACGGCTTTTTATTCTGTAGTCCTGCATGTGTTTGTCCTCCTAATCCTGAAATGTTTAAGAATAGTTGAGTTCACTTGTCAGACACCTTCAGAATCCTAATTAAAAATATTTCTTCTAACTAAATTCTACTTGGCTGAGTCTGATATGATTTTTAAAGCAAAATGTTTCCTCGTTATTGCTTCTCTAATAATCTTACCGTTACATGGAACACACTCCAAGATGGTCTTTTTCAGGTCAGCTGTTTCTTTGGTCTGTTATAAAAGCAGATGGTCATTATGGTAAAGTTCTGGAGAAAATATAAGGATAGTTCAACCAAAAAAAAATGTGCAGTCTGCCATACTTTGCTTCATTTCAGTGTTGAATGACATTTGTAGAAACCTTTTCAGATTTATTCATGATAATAATGCTGTTAATTCATAGTTTTTTAAAGGCCTCTAAAACTCATTTTCGAATCAGTGATTTGAAGCCTGATTCATGAACACCAAGAATCACCTGTGAACTGAATGGAGTGATTCATTGAAGAAATCAGACTCAAAAGAAAAATGTAATCTGGCATCTCAATTTCTCCTATACAGAGAAATAAGTAGTTTTTATTGACCTGAATGACTTTTGTTGAGCATTTTTAAGAATTACTAAGGTCACAAATGCATTGAATTTAAAGTCTCTAAACTACAAAAAAATGTGTAAAAACAGCGCATTTATCACAATTATTTTTTATCACTTGATTTTCAATAATATCAACACTGTGAATCAGTGAGATGGCAAATCACAATAAATAATTTCAACTGATTTGTTGGCATAAAATAACTCGGTGACTAAATCTGGCATTCAGTAATTGTCAAAGAAATAAAAGTCATGATGTTAGAGGTTTGTTCGTTTTTTTTGTTTTTTTTTGTCTCTCTATTGCTATGCGAAATGGAAGTCTTCACAAACTTTTTATACTACTCTTTTCATACACACGTTTTCTGTAGATTTATTTGCATTTTTGTGAGGACCAGATGTAAATTTAAGCTGATATTCATAAATGAACATCATCTCTTCATAGAATTGAAGCTTGATTAATGAATCCCTCAAACTGATACTGTCAAATGAATCAACTGATTCAGTGAGAAGAACAGAATCAAAGTCAACAAATTGATCCTGAATTGAGCATTAATATTTCTTTCATGGCGAATGAATGTCATTAGGTTGGTACAAACTTGAATGGGAGGTGTGGAGCAGTTTAAGAATGACCCACTAATGAAATCAGGAGTTTTACTGAAGCAACAAAATCAGTCATTCAAAAAAAAATAGCATTCCAAGTTTTCTTTAGCACTGTGTGATGATATGCAATCACTGATTTTCTCAATTAAAACGGAAGCCAAATGACAGAATTATTTAGCTGATTTAGTGAGAACTCAAAAGAACAATTCATTACTGACATCCGTATTTTTCTAATGGAGATAAAAAGTCATACAGCTTTCATAACAGCTTCAGTGTGATTACTAGATGACATAATTTCTGGGTGAACTACCCTTTACCTTTAAGGAACTATTTCTTGACACAAATTAAAGATACCTGCTGATCCACCTTCTGTTTCAACTCTTGAATCATTCGCATGAGCTCAAACATCGGGCCAGCTTCTACCTTCGAGGTTGTTCCTTCAAAAACAGATAACATAAAGGTCCTGTCAAGTGCTTTGAAATATATGCAGTTTTATTCTGTTTGACATAATCTCAACTGAACCATGAAGAGAGGATGGCACATAAATAGCTTCACCCTTTTTTTAAAATACAGCCAATAGCATTTTGTTATCGTTGCTCTGCCACTGAGAGTGATTGAGCTCAAGAGCATCAAATGAAAAGCAAATGAGATCTATCTTGAAGGGGGCGGGAGATGTCCTACACAAGAGAGCATCTGATTGGTCAATATTTGATGAGCAACTGAGGTGATGTAAAAAAAAATATATTTATCCATTAAGTGACAAACTGCAAGCTTTGGGTCTCTATATCAAGCTTTGGATCTCCAAAACGTTTATTTTGTCACTTTTTATTAGCACGCAAGCTTATACAGTAGATATCATTAAAACTAACATACTAACATTTAAAAAACTTTTTATTTAATGGGAACTTTAAAAATAATAAGGCACACTCTCAGAAATAAAGGAAAGTAAGCTGTCACTGGGGTGGTACCTAATAGGTCCATATTATTACCTCGAAGGTCCGTATTACTTAAAAAGTGAAAAAAAAAAAAGTGTTCCTCCTTAAAGTTTTAGGTACTATTATATACTTTTGAGGTACCAATATGAACCCTTTGAGTACAAATATGTACCTTTTGAAAAGGTACCACCCCAGTGACAGCTGTCATACCATTATTTCTGAGAGTGCACAGAAGACAGAGAAGCATCAGCCTTACCAAGCAGTTGCAGTGTTTCTTTCTGTTCAGTCATTTCTGAAAGTGTACTGCAGTCCTGAAGCTCCACCACATTATCAATGGACTCATCAAGCACAAGTTTAAGATCTGACAGGGTATCCTGCAACACAAAGACATGTTCACACATAAATTATACCAGGGGTTTCCAAACTTTTCAGCTCACTACCCCCAAAATAACAAGCCCAGTGACTCATGACCCCCACCTCGTAGGTGATTATAAACATACAAACACTGCACACAACAGCACACACACCAATAGGAACTATATAAACAAGCTTAACCTCACTTATTGAGAATGATGACCACAATGTTTGCAGCACAAGAATATTCTCGGTTTATTTTAGAGACTTGGAGATTGTCCTCTATGTTCAAACTTTGTTTAACATTGTGTCGTAAAATCAATCTGCTGCAACTAACGCTATTGCTGTCATGAATCTTCTGTTGGTTATGGATCAAATATGGTAATTCTAATAGTTTAATAGCATTCTGTATATGATATTTTTCTGCATATGATATACAGAAAATATATTTCTGTATATAATATTCTGTATATAATATTTTTGTGCTACCCAACAAAATTGTACAACAAAATCATGATTACACAAAATAAAAACACACAACTCCTTTGTCTTGACCTCCAAAAGGACTGCTTTAATTTTCTTAATTGATGAAAAAAAGATTCAGTTTTTAAGAGAATTGGTGAACCTTTTTTCTTCAGTGCTTTTTTCTCTCCTTATTATCTAAAATTTGTCTGTTTAAAACCCGATAACTGTCAGTGTCTCTGTACTAAAAATTACTAAATATCTTGATAAAATAAAATAAATGAATGAATGATTAAATAAATAAATAAATAAATAAATAAATAAATAAATAAATAAAGCTAATAACTAAAATATTAGTATTTTAGTAATCATAAACTATTAACCTCCAGGAGGTTGCATATTTTCCAACTGTTTTGTGATAGAAGAGCTATTATGAATTCACTTGAGTGAATTGAGGATGATTTTCATTTGTGGGTGAACTACCCCTTTAATCTATTTGTGACAGGAATGCATTTAATAGCAACCACAATTTTGTTGATATCAGCTTCAGATTTGGAACATAGTTTAGTTATTCAAATGGCTTTGATTCTACAATTTCAGATTCTAAAATATTTTAATAGAATGTTTACATAAATACACTTTCATTTATGGTTTCACTTCAGCTCAATAATACGCTGAGAATGCTTAAAAGTGACGAAGGAGAAAACTCAGCAGAATAATGCCAATAATTATTCTGTTTTCTGGGTTACCTGGGTCGAGGTTGGCAGGGTCTTGAGTGTGACTCGTTTGGGGCCTTGTGGCAGTGATTTGAAGGCCAGCGGGACATCCAACACTCTGTCCACCAACCTGCAGTCCACATAGAGGGCCGTGGCGGAGCTTCCCTGCTGCAGGCCGCTGAAGTGGAGCAGTATGTGGTGGTGCTGACCATCTGTCAGTGGCACTTTATTGAAAGTTGTTGTCCCGACCTTTCCATTGCTTTTAAGATATTTCAAAATGACTGTGAACAGAAAGAATATTTAGTGCACGAGGGTCAAAAACTTTATCGTTTTAACAAATTTAGGTTAATTGAACATAAAACAATTAAGTTGCCCCAACAAATTAAGTTGTTTCAACTTTTTTTACTTGTTCAAACTACTTAAATAAAAAGAGCTGAAACAACACAATTCTTGAGATTTCATTGGGCCAACTTAATTTTTTTTGTTCAATCCACATAAATTTGTTAAAAGTGTTAGGTTAACTTAATCGATTTGTGTTGTGACAACATGAATGAATTGTGTGGAGCCCTGCATTTTTTACAGTATCAATAAGTAGTTTAAAAGCAAGCAAAAGTTATTCTTGAGTGTATCAACACTGAAAAACATGCACGGTTCTACACAATTTCTTCATGATGACCCAACACAAATCATTTAAGTTGACCTAATTGTTTTTACAAAGTAAAGTTGATTGAACATAAAACAGTTAAGTTATACCCCCAAGAAACTCAAGAATTGTGTTGATTCAGCTCATTATAAAAAATAAATTTGAACAAGCAGATATTGTTTGAGTGAATAGTGCTGGGCAGATGTGTTAAAAATTCTGTAACTACTGATTACAAATTACACAATGAAATTAGTAACCAGTAAAATAATGTAATGTATTGTAATGTATTACGACTGCTTTTGGATTACTTTTAGATTAATGTTAATCATACTGTGTACCATATTTATATTGGGGAAAAAATAATTTAATTATTTCAACCAATTAATATTCCCAGAGATGGGTTGCGGCTGGAAGGGCATCCGCTGCGTAAAAACGTGCTTAATTAATAAAGGGACTGAGCCGACAAGAAAATGAATGAATGAATGAACCAAATAATTCAACTGATGAAGGATTTGATGGAAGTGATTGGATATTTACTGTTGTGAAAACAATAATACCGAATGATTATGTATTGTTTTTCCATGAGTTTCTTCAAAAGTTAAATGATTTCAGTAAATCCAGCGGGAACTGAAAACTGAAAACTGTTTAAAATATTTATACTCAGTATAAAATTTAGAGGAGAAATGAAAAAGAGAAAAAAGTGTTAATAAATTATTAATCATTTTCAAATCTCATAATCAAGTAGATGAGTATGTTCAAATGAACTGTAGTCTGATTATGAGCATTTGATTTTTGAAAAAAAAAAACTGAAATAAAGACAACTTGTCTTGATCAACAAATAACTAATGATCCCATTTTCACAAATCTGTGAAAATGAACAAGATCGCTGTATCGTGCATAAATGTCAAATTCTGATGGCACTTTGAAAAAAATGAACCTGTGCAAGCATACAATGGTGTTCCATGTGGTTGTTTTATTTAATTAAATCTACACCAAACAAAAAAAAAAAAAAAACTATTTAACAGAACGCCACCATTTTCACTAAATCTACTTTAAACATTATGAGTAGTTTTTACACTTTGAAGTCACATTTTATTTTGATGGTCCATTTGTTGAATTTAAGTTACATTGCATTAGCATATCAGCTAATTCAGATTATGAGTAGACTGTTAGGTTGGGGTTAATATTTATGTAAGTTGAAATGTACTTGCAAAGTTTCTTATAGTCAGTTAAATGTCTGTTGAAGAAGCAGCATCAACAGATATTAAGCAGACAGTCTACTAATACTCAAATGGACCATCAAAAAAAAAAAGTGTTACAAAAAATATTATACTCTACTTACAATCATTTAAATTTTTCAGTCAGATCACACAATACAGATTAATTGTAATCAGTTGTTACCCAGCACTCCACATCAAAGTATCATTCCATAACTGAACATGGTCAGACAAACCTCTGTTGAGTTTCCCCTGGACTGTGAAATCAAAATAATCAGTGTTGTCTAGAGCATTGAAGATGTGAAAGACACGTGTTGGTGTTTTGCTCTGCATCTGAAGAGTTGCAAGGATAAAAACATTGTCCATATTCTTTGCCTTTATTCCTCCTTGCAGAAGGTCTGGTAAGCAATCCGGTGACACCAGAAGATCATAAACTGGGGAATAATATACTTTCTTGTTAACAGATCTGTATCAGTTACTCATGCTTCTGATCAATTGGTAATTTTGAATGACATTTCCTTCAAAAATTATTAATCCAACTGCATGCAAGGGGATTTCCAGAAAATTAATAACATTAATTAGGTGATAATTGACTGTCCTAACACATGCATATTGTCTTTTCATACATTTCAGCAACAGGAAATGATGTTCATGCTGAATCGAAAATGTTTTTATTATTATTTACATGTACAGTAAGCAATGCAAAAGGTAAAAATGAATCTTTAAATGCATGGAAATAAAATGCCAATTAACTTCTTCCAAACTGTTCAAAATAAAGTTTAAGCTCTTACCGATTCCTTGGCTTTTCACTCTGTCAAGGAGTTGTAAAATTAGTTGCAAACTGAATATGACTCTTGTCCACATACTCATGGTGGATTTATGTAAAAAAAGAAATCTAGTCAAATATATTATTCCTGCAAAAACTTTTTCACCTCTGCCTCCTGATTCAGTCTTGATTAGTAGCCGTCAAAACAGAACTGCCTGTTCCCTGCAGACGAACAAGAACCAGACTGGTCCGCCAGTGATTTACGCTTTTCAGATGTCTCTCTTTATATAAGGTGTGACCAAGCACCTCCTCCAGAACGCATCTGTGCTTTTACCCGAATGAAGTCACATATTACTGGAGATCAAAACTTTCCTGGAGTTTTTTGGTAATGATGGTAAATGATGCATATGTTCAGGCATTTGTTACATTAATTATTATTTTCGATGAAAGATGCAACTGTGGATTTGCACACATAGATATTCATGGCATACTTTAACAATCTGATTGCATTTAACCAAACAAACTGTCCTGCCAAAAAAAAAAAAAAAAATTACAGGAATAACCTGGCTTGACATGTCCCTGCTGAGTCCTGCCGGTTTAAGTGTTACGACAGATGAGTTATGGAAAATCAGTTAAACTATGAATGAAAGCATTTAGCACATTAGCTCTACAACTGCCTGTTTATTGCACCCTGCACTCTTAAATAAAGCTGCAAGCATGTGTACTTGTTTTATACAGCAGTTAAACAAGAAAACACCAAACTGGTATTCTAATTATGACAACTGGTTAGCAGACTTCAACTTAACATCTTATCCATGATGATCTACCGCACTTTGGACTAGCCACAATTTATTTGTATCATACGATTTATACTCTAGAATACAAGATTATTATGTCTACCATTACTGGCAGAATTATTATGTGATGCATGTATATCTAATTCCCCAACGTCACCCAAAAAAGTTACCTTAACATAAATTTGTACACTTTAGGACCGACAAAATTACAGTAATTGGCATTGTGAACAATAAACTATTGACAACATGTACTGCATGCATATATTGTAGGTACGCAAATGAACGGTTGCATCATATATGTGATATCAGTATTGGCTGAAAAATGATTAGTTTTTAATATCATTGCTACTGGCTCAATGTATTAAAGATGCTAATTTATGAACTACTACTGCCAACTGATCCATTTCTGATGTGGGCTGCTGCTGACACGACACACTGCATTGAACAAATGTGCATTTTAGAGTTTATGCCAGAGGAAAGACAAGAAGGTGACAGCATTCCCTTTTAAAAGTTCACTCTTATTGTGTTTAAAAGCATATGGGAAAACTTTTTTGGGAAAAACGTTTTGTTTTTTTTTAACTCAAAATACTGAAGCCTGATTTGTTCACTTTTATATAACTGCACAAACCAATGGTGCTTTAGCCTACCCGGAGGGGTGGGACCAGGTTCTATACAAGCTGGCCTATCACACCTACATTCTACTCTCCTTCTGCAAGTAATAACTTGACATGAAACTCAGATACGAGGTCACTTCAACTTAACTTGAAAAGTCTGCCAATTACTCTCCTGTGGCCATCTAGCCTTAAAAAAATGAGCATTATCAGAACAAATTTTTTTCAGCAAAATTCCTATTTCCACTGGCATTGTTTTAAATGTCACATCGTAAATGCTCCCTGTGCAGTGCCAGTCTGCACAATGATGATGATAGGCAAGCATCATTCATCATTTTTATGGACAGAATTTTAAAGCGCAGCCTTGGGCTGGAGGGGGTCCGGTTCGGGGACCACAGGACTTCATCTCTGTTATTCGCAGACAATGTTCTGTTGGCTTCATCGAACATGGACCTACAGCATGAACTGGGGCGGTTTGCTGCAGAGTATGACACAGGAGATGAATCAGCGCCTCCAATTCTGAGGCCATGGTGCTCCACTAGAAAAAGGTGGTTTGCCATCTCCAGGTTGCAGGAAAGTCCTTACCTCAGGTGGAGTTCAAGTATCTTGGGGTTTTGTTCACGAGTGAGGGAAGGATGGAGTGTCAGATTGACAGGCGGATTGGTGCAGCGGCAGCAATAATGTGGTTGATGTACCGGTGGTAATAAAAGGAAATAAGCCGAAAGGCAAGGCTCTCGATTTACTGGTCAATCTAAATTCCTACTCTTACATATGGTCATGAGCTTTGGGTCATGACCAAAAGGATAAAATTGACTGAACGGCTGAAATTAGTTTCCTTCACAGGGTGACAGGGTGCACCCTTAAAGATAGGGTGAGGAGCTCTGTCACCCGGGAAGAGCTTGGAGTAGAGCTGCTGCTCCTTCACATCGAGAGAAGTCAGCTGAGGTGGCTCGGGCATCTGTTTCGGATGCCTCCAAGATGCCTACCAAGGAAGGTGTTCCCGGCATGTCCCACCGGGAGATGCCTCGGGAACACGCAGGACATGCTGGAGGGACTATGTCTCTCGGCTGACCTGGGAACACCTCAGGATCCCCCTGGAGGAAGTGTCTGGGGAGAGGGAAATTTGGAGTTCTCTCCTAAGACTGCTGTCCCTGTGACCCGGCCCCAGATTAGCAGATAAAAATGACATGATGTTTCCTGTCTTGGCCAGTCCCACACAGAGACTATTCTCATTTATGTTTCATTATCTAACTGCGAGAACATAAGCATCTCCCATCTACACTCTCAAGTCATTCCCTTCCCTGAAGGCAGACACAGTTCGGCTCTCCCATTGCTGTTCTTCCTGCTGAGAAAGAAAGAGTGTTGCAGTGAACCTGTAATGCAAGCAAATGGCCTCACACTGGATCAGCAGCTGCATGTCCTTCAATCTCTGCCCTATTTGAGTCCCCCAGTCTTAAATGCACATGAAGGCCAATGCTCCTCATCTGTTTTGAGTGGCTTCACCTCTTTTGGTGCATATGACCAGAAGCATTTAGATTAAGCGCACAGCAGAAGCCTCCAGAAACCCTGTTTGCCTCATCAGCATGCCAAACCAGCAAAGTAGTAGAAAATCCAGTCTCTGCCTCATCACAAGTTTGACTATGAGCGACAGAGGTTTAAGGTGGCAAAGTGCTTCCCATATCCCAAGAGTCAAGGGCCCTAGGTGGATCCAGGGTGGATTCAAGTCATCCTCAGCTAGTGGAACAAGGAAGAGGAAGGGGTCTGTTCTGTGGCTGGAACCCCATGAAATGATCTAACTCTATGAAGTCATCTAACTCCTCCTCTTCTCTCAACACCTCTGAGTGATAATAAATAATAAACAAAAATAATAAAAAAGCATGAATTGCTTCAAATTTTTTCTTCAGATTTCAGTCATGCACAATATTCTTCACATTCTCCATCTTGAACTTCAAACTCTGTTTGCAAAAGAAAGTGGTCAAACAGTGACCAGGCCAGTCTGGTGCTCTGCTGCAATTGACATCCCAGAAAAGGGTATATTGATAGAAACCTCTAAATTAGGTTGGGGCACACTGTTAGAGTGCAAATCAGTGTTTGGCTCCTCGATTTACCTGGAGCAGTGTCTGCATATCAACTGTCTCAAATTGATGGCAGTTTTCTTAACCTCAAAAACCTTCCTTTCCACCTTACAAGGACTCCGCACATCTAAGAGCAGTCAGGCAACATGATGGTGATGTCTTTTGACAACCACAAGGGAGGCCTCAGATTTCACACTACAGAATGGCTTGATACCTTCTTCTGTGCACAAAACACAGACTTCTCTTACTGTATTAGCAGTCCGTATGCAAGGCAGACTGAACATTGGAGCTGATGTGCTCTCCAGAGGCAATGTCTGGGAAGCAAGTTGATCACTCCTCCTACTGGCTTTATTGTACAGGAACCAGATATGTTTCTCAAATCTAATACAGCTAACACCACTGAGGAGAGACTTTCTCTCTCATGCGAAAGGCATAACTTGCCATCTCTGACAAGAGGAGTGAAGCCTTCATGTGTGGAATCCAGATGGGAACTTACTCAGCCTGATGACGCAGGACCATTTTGGAAGCTTGATCATCATCCATGTGATGCCTCTCTACTCTCTTTAATGATGGGTAGAGGAGGGTGGGGTAAAGTGAGACATTTTTTTACATTTGCTCCTTTCTAGTGAGCTAAAATTATATATCAGTAAAAATTTACATTTCTCATTAATTCAGAATGCTTTCTAGCTATGGAATTTATCAGACAATTTAGGATAAAGGAAAGTGAAAATATGATTGTTTTAAAAAAGTTGTCTTGTGTCTCACTTTGTGCGGTTTATTCATAAATTAATTTCGAGAGGATCACGTGCTTATAATCAACACTGCTGGCTCCTTGTTAGCTCCGTAATCAGCCCTATTAGATGATTATGGAAGCATTATAAATAACCTGAGTTTTTCACACCAGTTATCTTCGTCTTGAAGCTGATCTGATCGGGCGACACGGTGGCGCAGTGGCTAGCACTGTTGCCTCATAGCAAGAACACCGTCGGCCCAACCCATCAGGCTGGTTGGTGTTTCTGTGTGGAGTTTACATGTTCTCCCCGTGTTCGCGTGGGTTTTCCCTGGGTTCCCCGGTTTCCACCCACCATCCAAAAACACAAACCATAGCCAATCGACTAAAACAAATTATCACCCAATACAACCTTAGTTTACACTTCTCACGTTGACAAGCAGGGGAGTTCTCGAGACCTACCTGACCTCAAATTACCCTCTCGCCCTTCTAACAGGAGGGAGCCCTGGGCTCCAGGATATTACGAGCTCAGGGCTCTCTCCCGGGACAGCATGCCAAATATGATTTATTGATTATCAGCTAAGTGTGAACTCTTGAAACCCCACCTTCGGGGTAAACTGAGACAGATCAGAGAAATCAAAGGGGTAAAGTGAACCAGCCAGGGGTAAGCTGATTCACTTACTTTTTGCACATTAAAACTACCATAACAACACATGTTGTAAGAGTTTGAATCTCAACAGCTAGTTTGACAACCACACATTTCAGAACTAATGTCGAACAAGTCAATTATAGATTGGGGATTGGTCAGTTAAGCACATTTGTTTTTCTAAACACATGAAAAAAATCCAACACAACAATTTATTTCAAACTATTTGAATTTACATTCTAATGACAGATAAAACCAGTTATATTAGAACACAATATGGGGGTCAATACACAAGACTCTTAGAGCCAGCTATAGTGTATGGGGGTCAGAGAAAAGGACAATAAGAACCAGACAGAACAGCTTGGGACTCCGAACACAGGACTCACCTGGAGTAGAACATCAGCCTGCTGTCATACTCTACAACTCCCACTCCATTTTGTTTACCTGGATTCTTCTTAGAAATTGTGCATGTACCTGAACCTTATCACTAACCTTTTTTTCACCCACATGTTCCTGGATTAACATTTATGTTGATCCTGAAACAACATTCCAATCAGCCTATCAGAATAAAGAGATACGTTTACAATTTCTGTTAAGTTAGGCTTGCGGTTAGGACTATGCACTTCTACATGAGTGTTATCCAATTATTATTCCCTGTGATTTTGGGAGTAATTTACAGTTATGGTTGGGTTTAGAGGTAGAGAATACATTTTCCAACAAAAATGATGTAAAAGGATTAGCATAGACGGTAATCAAGGATCAAATCAGACTTGGCAAAATCATAACGTGCATATCTAGCCATCCTCAACTTTCTTAACCATGCCAGTGTAATAAACGCTTGTTTTTTTTTTTTTTTTTTTTTGCAATGTTAACTATGACAAAGTTTTTGTCTTTCTTTATAAGCCTTTTCAACTGTCTGCTTCTCAGGTGTATCAGTTAGGATGGCCTTCACACGTTTTCATTTGGTGTTCTGGAGTGACATTTGAGAAATGATAGCATTTCATGGGGAGACATATCCAGGTTGGCTGGAAACACATGACACATCCATGTATGTGCAATGAAAGGATTAGCATCAGAGAGTGAATTATCTGCAGGTGGATCATCTGCAGAGGGTAGATCATCCAAATCTTCTGTAGTGGCAGGCTGGAGCTCAGGACATGTCTGACTCCATGTATGGTGCAATTGCTTTATCAAAGAAAATTTCTGGGTTATATGAAAAAATCCCAGTGGACCTAAATCCAGAAGTGATGTTGCATGTTGTCACTGTTGATATGAAGGCCTCATTCACAAGTCCTGCAGTCTGGTAGACTAAATTTAACTTGTGCCATATATTTCACTTTACCCAGAGCATTTGTCTCACTTCACCCCACTGCCACATTTGAGAAAAATATGATCTTTCTTAGCAATTCAGGCTAATCTTCAGCTAGCATCATCACATGTTTTTATATGTTGATAGTTCATCAACATGTATGATATGCGTTTTTTTTTTTTACTTGAATTAGTTTGCTTTGGCACAAATAAATACTTTTACATGCAAAAAAAAAACATATTTTTGTGAAAAAAAAAACATGCTTTCCACTGCACCATTAATTCCCCTGCTTCATGGTAGAAGGGAAATTGAAAGGGCTTTATATTCAATAAGTAAAAAGTGATTAACAATATTGATTATTTATTTATTATAAATATTATTTATTTACTATTCATTATGTATTATTTACTCTTACTTTATTTACAAAATTCATCTGCCATAGGAGTTGTAATTAGTTGATGGATCACGTTTTCAAATCAATATAAAAGTAATTTAAAAGAAATTAAGGCATCCATCTGTTTGTGTTCTACACAATAAAACAGACATGAGCTGAACTAGAACTACCATCCATCCGTCCGTATGTCTCGCAAAATTTTTATGTATTTATTTATTTGTTTGTTTTTATAGTAAGAAAGCCAACTGTTTCGCTTTTACCTCTCAGAAAAAAAAATCTAGCTAAATGTTCACCTTTGATCCTCCATTGGGTGGTAGTATATGCTGCTCCGTTCATGTGTTTAGGGCATGAAAACAAACATGGCGGAACCCATCGAGCTGCTCTGCTGGGGAGGAGACTGGGATCTGCCATCCGTGCAAACAGACTCCCTCACCGTGCTGGTAAACACACGACTCACTCAACCGTTTGTAATAAATGCATATCCATAGCGTATAATAAAAACATAAAGTATGTTCATGCATATTTTGGAGAGACGCGTCCTGGGTTTCGAGTCACTTTGAGAAATAAAAGTCTTGCTGTGTATGCTCCATTTCAGCTGTCAGCTAAAGCTTTCTTTTACACTATATTTATGAAAATGTAAAAAAAAGGCACGACTGAATTAAATTGCTTTGCTTTTACTATTTATTATTTATAATATACGTTAAATAGTTATAGCTGTTATTTGTCGTACAGCTGCTTTTTTATTTCTTAAATGTCACCGGAAATTTATACTCTTTTCAAACGTTTTTCATTTAGATTAAAGGATTGTTCACAGCGATTGTGTTTCGTGTTTACAGAACAGCTTTTGCAGTGTGTTTATTTTTGCAGCTGCTTGATAGCCTGCGTCCTCATAACCTTTGCAAAAACGCATAATAAAAGTCCTATTCATTGTATCTGCCTATCTTGACCCTAAATCACTCACCTTTTGTGTTTAATGTTTTTTTTTATAGGCGTATGCAAAGTTTGCAGGTGCAGAACTTACAGTGAAGTTTGTTGACTGGACATGGAGGACTATTACAGGTCAGAACGGATTGTTTAATTTAGTGAAAGTGTGTAAATCAGCCGCAAGCATTTATGTAACATTGTGTATGTAATATTGGGACTTTTTTGTATTTGAGCTGCAGCTGTAATGTTTTTCTCTACAGCATCTGTACCACAAATACACTATGAGGGAACAACGGTCACAGAGCCAACTCAGATACTGAACTTTCTACGAAAGCAGGTAGAAAGTCTTGGCAATTACAGATATGGGCTCCCTTTTGTGTGTACTTTTTATTTGTATTTTTGGTGTTTCTTAGTCAATATTAAAGATGAATCACTATGAGACTAATAATTCATATGCAAGCAAAGTTATTTGCTTTGATCAACCAGGTGCAATGTCTTAATTTACTGCTTTACCATAAAGTGGGATACACTATATAAAAGTGTTAATAAATAAATAATACAATTTAGCAGTAAAAATAAATTAATGCATGATAAATAAATAAATATCATAAAATGAGAAAATAATATATACTATCGGACAAAAGTTTGGGGTCAGTATATATATATATATATATATATATATATATATATATACATACAGTAATTTTATTTAATAAATAAAAAAAAATCTGTTTATCAAGGCGGCATTTATTAATTGTAAAAAAAAATGTTAAATTATTAAATACTTATTTATTATTTATTTATTTTCTTTGTAGTTTCAAGTGAAATTATTACTCCAGTCATTTTTACTTTTATTACTATTACCATGAAGAACAATAATAATATTATTAATAATATTTAATATTAGAGGGATTTCTGAAGGATCATACAACTGAAGACTGGAGTAATAAAGCTGAAAATTCATATTTAAAATCACTGAAATAAAAAATGTAATTAAATCATAGCTACTTTTAAACAATTAATTTATAGTGCAATAACATTTCACAATTTTACATTTTTTACTGTATTTTTAATAAAATAAATGCAGTCTTGCAGAATAAGTTTGTTTTAAAACATTTAAAAATCGAACTGACCACAAACTTTTGACCTGTTGTGTATAAATATAACCAAATAAATAATGAGGTATGCTTATTAAATCATGCAATATTTGTGAAATAAGTCATGGAGTGATGAACTGATGAGAATAATAATAATCTTTAACAGTAAAAATAAATTATATCTATATCTCAGTGGTATTTGATGCATAATAAGGTAATAATAAACCAAACAAATATATACATAGTCAATCAAAAGCGTAGTCATTAGGGCAATGGTAAAATCTGAGAGGCAACCTTGGGTATTATGATAAGTGTTGATTATTATAAGTAGGATGTGATTGACGGAGGGTTTGGAAAGGATTCATTACAGTTCTTTTTACAATTGATATGACAGTTTTTTTTCCAACACATTTAACAAGTTTCCTAAACTCTTAATGCACCAACACACCTAAAACACACAATTGGCAATAAGGTTAATTTCATGCTTAAAATCACACATTGTGAACTAAACTTCAAAACTAATTTTCAAAATACAATAATAAAATAACACAATACACCACGTCTAAAAAAACACTGCAAACATGTTTCAAAATCAAATAATTATTCAAAACATGAACACATGTTCTCCTCCAACAAGTACATTTAGTCAATCATAATGTATTTACAATAAAACACTCTCATCAGCTGAAATGACAGAAACTGCATTATTTTATGTCAGGTCTGCCCTTATATTTGAAGCCTCACTGCATTTTTGTTTTGTTGGGTTTAGTGATTGCATGCAATTAGTTTTTTTTTTTTTTTGCTGCAGAAATTCATGACAAAAAATGAATGACCATCTCAGAGTAGCTTTACAAAATGTACAGTTTATGTAAAAAAATAATAATAATAATAATAATACAGACACAGAATTGCTGCAGTACAGACTTTATTTGCAAAATAAACATTTCTGTAAGATATACAAACAGAAAAAGGACTGCAATTATAATAACAAAACAATCTTCTGCATTTAGCCACATGTTCTCATCCACATCATCACCTGACATCAAGGTATGGGAAGAATTCTCTTGTTGTTCCTTTTCCACACAAGATCAGCCCAGAGTCCTCTTTTAGAACAAATGATCATGTGATTGGAAAAACCTGAACACCTTAATGTGGTTCCTAAATGGGAATCTGCTGTGATCTATATATTTAAATAACTGCAATAAGCTGTTTCTCATTGGCAATGGAATAAAATACAGAAAATATATTTGTGTTTAAATTGACAATATGAACAGCTGTTCACTTTAACTTTAGCCTGTATAAGTTCTGTTTAGAACATGATGTTATCTGTTCTGACATACAGTGTGAAAGAATGTGCAAATTTGACTGTAACATTACATTGTTTTGGTCTTGGTTGAACTTGTGTGTAAAACAAGTTTAAGCATTTTAAATTAATGTTAACTGTGTGCATTTTGTGTCAAAGCAACAAGAAATGTGTTAATTGTGTAGCCCACAAAGACGGATGTTGTGCTAACCGTGTTAGGAGTTTAGGAAACTTTCTTAATGTATTGAAAAACTGTCATGGCGATTGTAAAACAAAACTGTAATTAGGAATTATTAAAATGATTCTGTGGAAAATCAACAACATAACAAACAAACAACATAATAAACAAAGCATAAATAAATGCAGTAGACGAGCAAAGATAAAAGTTAAAAAAACTGTGGGTTAGGGCTTCTAACAGTATTCAGACAGAATTTGAATAATCAAATGTAAAAATGTCACTATATCACTGTTTTCATGTCATACAGTATGTCAATGCCATGTTTTTATCGATTAAATTAATACATAAAATGAATCTTTATTAAAGTTACCAATGGTGAACTGAAATGAAATGCTCAGTGACAGTCATATATTCATATAATCAACTTTCACTCCATTATGGAGAAACTCTTCAGTGACTCTACAAATCACATGTGATCTGTGGAGCTGCTCATTATTATTATTAATCCCAACATATAAACTCAGTGTTGCACATCTTACAATCTGACTATTGCGGATGCGCACATTGCAGTATCGTGCAGCCCTTGTGACTACGCTCTGAGTTATATAATAAAGTGGCAATAGATTATGTGTTTCCTTATTCACAGAGATTCAATGCTGACTTTGAGTTGACAGCTAAGCAAGGGGCTGACACGATGGCTTACATCGCACTGCTGGAGGAAAAGCTGCGGCCGGCGCTGGTGAGATTCACATACTGTTTGAGAAGTATTATTACTGCTCCTCGTTTTGCTGATTTCATGAATGAAGAGGTGATTTGTATTGTTGTTATGTAGCTGCACACGTTCTGGGTGGACGCAGAAAACTATGCTAATCTGACGCGGCCCTGGTTCACGTCACATTCTCCGTTCCCTCTGAACTTCTTTGTACCGGGTCGACAGGCCAGCTTGGCTCTGTCTCGTATTCTACTGACCAAAGCAGAGTCACCGTTGCTGAATATTACAGAAGTAGAAGGAAAGGTAAGAAAAAACAGACCTGATTATACATAAAAAATTTGTTGCTTGTTCATATTGCTTGGATAAAGTGAGCTTAAAGAACTCAATTCTTGAAACTAACTGACCATTTAATAATTAATCATAAGTTTATTTTATTTAATAAACTTAATTACTTTGTGTTGGAACTACATTATATTTGTTGGTGTAAATAACTGTCTACTGAATGTGTTGTACTGTAATATTTAGTGTTTTAATTACAGAGAAAGATTTCTCAGAGTTTCATCTTCATCTGTTTTCAAGATTTAGAAAAGATTCAGGTTTTGAGGTTACAACAGAAGTGTGAAGATTAGTAGCAGATATGCTCAATGTTAGCAGCTTTACAGCAACAATGATTATAGCTTCACTCAATGAGCAGTAATGGTTTTGATGCCAGATCTGAGATCAGTATTTTTAATTTAATTAAATTTTAATCAAATTTAATTTACATTTTTACTTAAATATTGCCCAGACCATATTTTACATAGAAAACAATAAACTTTAGATCTCCAAATATCCTGATTAAAACTAAATGGCTAAACAAATGCAAACTGTGCTCATGTTGAAGGGTTAGTTTACACAAAACGTTTAATTATTTGATTAATTACTCACCCTCATGTTGATCAGTACACAGTCTTCTGAACACAAATTAAGATATTTTATATGAAATCCAAGAGCTCTGTCATTCTCTACAGACAGCCTGAATATTCCTAGCTTGTTTTAGTATGTAAATGACCCACAGTTATGATGGCTTTATTTTGTGCTTCATAGAGCATAATGATGACTTTGTAGATATGAGTATTGTAAAGGCCAATTCAAAACTACTGAAATCTCTAAAATAAACCTCTACTGCTCTAAGAATTTAGGCCACTGTATATTTTCTGCTTGATTTTAGGTTACTGTCAATAAAATGTGGTTATTTTAGAGCTTGTGTGTTTTTTAAGTAAATATAAGACTGAATTTTGTAAGTAATTCCTTCATATTATTTAATAAAATATTAAATTATGAAAATTAATTTTCAGTGTTGGGTTCAGGTTTTTTGCAAAGTGCATTCACAATTTTCAGATTTAGCCCAAAAGTTAGTATTTGGTGCATAGGGACTGTTGCTGCTTATGCTTAAGCTCTTAAATTTTATTTAAAATACCTTAATTTGTTTTCAAGAGACTAGAATGAACTGAGGGCAAGTAATTAACCACAGAATTTTCATTTTTAGTTAAGTAATCCTTTCAAATTTCAAATCATCTAGGCAATCCAGCCTAAATGGAAGTGTAAACCTAATTTGTCTAAATTAAATTGAAATAACATAATAGAAATGATTAGAAATGTTTATTCATGTTAAGTTACTCAAATGATTTTACTTTTTACACTCACTGGCCACTTTATTGAGTATATCTTACTTAGACCCTTTTTGCCTTCAGAACTGCCTTAATTCTTCATAGCATAGATTTAACAAGGTACTGACAATTTTCCTTAGAGCTTTTGGTCTATATTGACTTGATAGCATCACACAGTTGCTGCAGATATGTCGGCTGCACATCCATGATGATAATCTCCCATTCCACCACATCCCAAAGGTGCTCTTTTGGATTGAGTCCGGTGACTATGGAGGCCATTTGAGTACAGTGAACTCATTGTGGTGGTGGACATGTTCAGCTACAATCCTCAGTTAGGCTGTGGCGTTGACACAATGCTCAACTGACACTAATAGGCCCAAAGTGTCAAATAACATATTCCCCACACCGGTGGTTACACCACCACCACCACACCCTGAACCATTGATACAAGGCAAGTTGGATGCATGCTTTCATGTTGTTGATGCCAAACTCTGACCTCATCATCTGAATGTCGCAGCTGAAATCGAGACTCATCAGACCAGGCAATGTTTTTCAAATCTTCTATTGTCCAATTTCGGTGAGCCTGTGCGAATTGTAGCCTCTGTTTCCTGTTCTTAGCTGACACAAGTGGCACCTGTGCTGCTGCTGTAGCCCATCCGCCTCAACGGTTTGCTGTGTTGTGTGTTCAGAGATGCTCTTCTGCATACCTCAGTTGTAACGAGTGCTTATTTGAGTAACGAGTGTTTCCTTTCTGTCAGCTGAAACCAGTCTGGCCATTCTCCTCTGACCTCTGACATAAACAAGGCATTTGTGCCCTTAGAACTGCCGCTCACTGGATATTTTCTCTTTGTCGACTATTCTCTGTAAACCTTAGAGATGGTTGTGCGTGACAATCCCAGTAGATCAGCAGTTTCTGAAATACGCAGACCAGCCTGTCTGGCACCAACAACCATGCCACGTTCAAAATCATTTAAATCACCTTTCTTTCCCATTCTGTTGCTCAATTTGAAATGCAGCAGATCGTCTTGACCATGTCTACACGCCTAAATTCATTGAGTTGCTGCCATGTGATTGGCTGATTAGAAATTTAGTTGGACTTAATAAAGTGACCGGTGAGTGTAAATGGTAATTCTTACTTGAGAAACCGAGACATTGTGTTTCATGCATTTCATTGAATGTATGTCTATTATTTCAATGTTGAAATGGAAAAGCCTGTGGTTCTGCTTTGTGAGATGGAAAACAGTTAACCTCTCAGTAAGATTGTCTGCCCTTATGAGCAAATCTGCCTGAGGTGAAGTGGAGAAGCCACAGGATTTAGAAGATTGTGCTATTGTACTTACAGTATGCCATCCATTCCTCATAATAACATCTATAAAACTGTATGGTTAGTAATAGAAATTCTTTTAGATCTACAGTGAAGCCAAAGAGTGCCTGAATCTGCTCTCTCACAGACTTGGAAACTTCAACTTCTTCTTTGGAGACACGTGAGTTATTCTTTTCTTTTTTTACTCCCATAATATTAATCACTTGACTGGAATTATTTGGGATAGTTCACCATAAAATGAGCTTCTTTTGTGATTTACTTGTTCTCATGCTGTTTCAAACTTGTATGACTTTTATTACTGTGCGTCTCACATGGACCATGAAGGAAGATATTTTATGAATGCTTTAAAATAATAATAATAATAATAATAATAATTTCATTATATTTAATGCTTTAATTCACTTATTGGAAGTAAATGTACTCAAGAAGTAATAGTGTTCTTCAGAATGTCTTTATATTGCATCCTAAAAATCCAGCTTTGCCATCCTAAGTTTCATTTCATGCAAAGCAAATTCATATAGAAGTCAGTTATTAAAAATGATTAAAAAGACTTATTTAAGCTTTATTTATAAGCTTTGATGAACATAAGAGAGCAAAAGTGTTCAAAATATATAAATGCAAAATTTAACCCTCTATTATTATTTCGTTCATCCTTACGTCTTTCCAAACTCATAAGACTTTGACTTTGGAGCACAAATAAAGTTTTTTTTTTTTAATTAATTAGCGATTTCTGTACCTCATTCTAAAGTCTATTAACTCTGATACTTCAAACTATTTGTAAAGAGAACACAATATATATATATATATATATATATATATATATATATATATATATATATATATATATATATATATATATATATATATATATATATATATATATATATATATATATATATTTATATATATATATATATTTATATATAGCAGTTTTTTTGTCCATATTTTAATTTCATGGGTATTCAGTAAAATTTCCAAGAGGTTCAGACTCTATATTTTTATAGGTCTACAGTGTTTTTATAGACAGTGCATTATTTATAAGTATCTCTCCGGGGAGCCTCAGTACTTAGGAAAGAGGAAAGAGTGCTAAATGATCATATTGAGTCTTTAGACCCAAAAGCAGAGGTGTCTGAAATTTTTAATGATTAAAAAAACTGAACTTGCATCTTAATGCCAATGCTGATCCATACAGTAAGATTGTATTGGGCAACCCTAGAAAATATTGTTAATATAGCTGTCATCTGCAGCTCTTGTACTGCTTGATGTCTTTAGTTGAGGGAAATAAGCAACGTGCATGGAGTTGAAAGGACTTTAATAATGTGCCTTTGGCTCTAGATAAATATATTAGGGGATGTAGAGCCAAAAGTTAATTTCTATAAATAACCTTAAGCACTTATGGCTAGTTAGTACAGCTCTGTTGTTCAGCTGTGCTGCTCACGTCAAACTGTAGAAATTGTGAAATATGATTCTGGACCACAAAACCAGTCATAAGGGTAAAATAAATTGTTTTTATACATCATCTAAAAGCTGAACAAAGAAGCTTTCCTTTAATGTATGGTTTGTTATATGACACAATTTATCTGAAATTATTTATAACTATATGAATCTTAGATTTAAAAGAAAATCAATATGTGGAGAAAATTACTGTTAAAATTGCCCAAATTAAGTTTTTAGGAATTCTAGATACTAATCAGAAATTGAGTTTGCATATATTTAAGGAAGTAAAAGTAAAAATAGTTTTAATCTAACATGATCTTATTTAACTTAAATGGGCTAACAAAATGTATTTTTGGATTTACCACAAACATCCCTGTTCAATTTAAGACTGGTTTTGTGGTCTAGTGTCCCAAATTATGCTACTGTTGTCATTATGTCTCACGTTTGGGTTTTAACCAACCCAGCGTCAAGAGCTCTGGGTGACCAGACTTTCAATTAAGGGACAGAAATCTCTTAAATTTGATTCATAATATGTCTTCTAGGTATTAAATGACAAAGCTAAGCCTTTAAATGGGATCATTTCGATTAGTCAGGCTGCAGTTCAGCATGTTTTCTATGTTTTAGGCCTACAAGCCTGGATGCATTTGTATTTGGCCACATCGCTCCTCTCATTAAAGCCCCTCTGCCCAGTGGACAGCTTCAGAAGCACCTGAACCAGCTCGACAACCTCTGCCAGTTCTGCAACACCATCCTTAAAAACTACTTCACTG
Source organism: Danio rerio (assembly GCF_052040795.2). NCBI lineage: Eukaryota > Metazoa > Chordata > Actinopteri > Cypriniformes > Danionidae > Danio > Danio rerio. The sequence continues at coordinate 56,965,191 of NC_141025.1, read as the reverse complement.
ACGCCACTGTTGAGAACAGAATGGACTGTAAGTATTAAGAAGCTTCTATTATAGCACTATATTAAAAACATACACGTACACAAAGTTCCTGTTGACATCTGGGGTCTGTTCTTCATATGTGGACTACTAAATTACCTGGATTTAGTTATTTACGATTTCACACTCTCCAGGATCGTTTTGTTCTTCAAAACTTATTCGAGAGTTGTTGTCATAGCAAAAGTTCTGGTAGCTCAAACTCAGAAGCAGGCTTAATTTATATGAACAGGATTAGATCGGGTCATTTCAAACGAAAGTAATACTAAAAATATGTACTAAATATGTATATTTTCTTACAGTAGTAGTTATATACACTTGAGGTAAAAAAAAAAAAATTAAAAAAAAAAAAAAAAAAAAAATATATATATATATATATATATATATATATATATATATATATATATATATATATATATATATTATGCTTTAGTACAATTTGTGTATGATATTAGACAATGCACAATATTCCACAGTTTTTAATAATTTATGTAGTCATCCAAATGTTTTAACAGCTAATATGCCGGTGATTTGATGCTTCTTTAAAAAGTTGCAGGTACCTTTACCGATATCAAAATGCTGTTTTAATGCAAAATTATTTTATACAGCCAGTTATTCCTTACACAGATTGAGAAACTTAAATATGCCTAGGCTACTATAATAAAGAAAATTTGGTTTTAATATAAAACTAAAAAAATTGATAAATACTCTCGACACTCTTGAAGGTGTAAAGCCTGCAGTCCACAACAAATGTGTAAAGTCATTGCGTGTCATATTTATCAAACTGTTTACTATGAATTTTATGTAATTTTGCTCACATGAATAATTGAATATTAATCAAATGATGTCATTGTGCTACTGTGCTGCCAGCCAGTCGTTGCATTGCTGATCAGGAGTTTGAGGATCGATAGATCTGTCCTTCACAACAGCAGCCATCTCAGATCAGTTTAATCTAATTCACAAACTTGTTTGAAGAACCAAATTAGCCAGAGATCAGTCATCAAGATTAAAAGATCCAGGATCTGTCAAATCATCTTTAAAACTATCATTGGGCCCTATCATACACCCGGCGCAATGCGGCGCAAGGTGCGGCGCAAGGTGCGGCACAAATGTTATTTGCTAGTTTAATAGCCTAGTTTTGTAGCTTAATAGCCTACACACAAGATGTAGAACAATGGGCAAATATCTTTTACATATGAAAAAATTTAAATATTAAGGATATATATAGGATATAATAAGAATATATATATATAGGATATAAATATAAAGGATTACAATATTACAAAACATATTATTTTCTAGCCTACATAAATATGAAAAATCACTGCTTTTATGCCTTCATCTCGGGAGGCTTTTTCAGTTCATTCATAACAATTTGCTTTTGTATAATGTTATTATTATTAGCAGTATTATTTATTATATCCAGATTTATATTTGTTTTATTAAAAACAAGCTTAGATTTACCCACCTGTCAGGTTTTAGACCATCTGGGGCACAGCATGTGTTTTAGGATATAACTCAGGTTTTTGAACACACTTAGTTATTATTGTTCATTTATTCGTTTGCTGGAAATAAGAACTGAATTTAGAAATAGTTTTGAAACAAATATTTGCGCTCAATAAACAAAATTAATTATTCATAGGCTAATTGATGTCTGTGCGTAAAGGTTTCCCTATCCACGAGAGCGAAAGTGAAAGTAGATCGATTATCTTTCATTCTTGCACGGTAGATGCTCTGTTTAACTGTTTTCTGTTAAACAAAATCTGTTAACTGTTAACTGTTTGCTTGTGAAATGCTCAGTTTTTCCCACTTACATTACTTTACGTCATGTAAATAGCAAATGCGCTTATGGCGCATTTAGCTGGCTTTTAAAGGGAATGGGAGATGACACTCTGATTGGTTTATTCTCAAAACACACCTATAACTTGTTAAGAAAATAAACTCAACCTTTTTAGACCATGCGCCACGGCGCAAAGCGGATTTTCCCGTCCTTAAATTAGCAAATATGGATTCTGACAAAATCACATGACCTTTTTTATGTGCAAAGTGTTTCCATCGTAGTTATGTGCATCTTTTTTTATAGAATAAAGAGTTTATGCTACTCAGTTATGCATGTTTTTAAGCGCATTTTCAAAATGTATGCGCATCTTGGCATTTTCATCAACCATTTTTTTATGCGCTCATCCAAAATGTGCATAAAAATAGATGTATGGAAACATGGCTTATGTAAAATGCTTGCAACGGAATGTTCTTTTACAAGTCCTGATATTTATAATTTTTTTTATTTAATAAACATTTAACAAAATAGAGTTTTTAAATTAGATTTTTTTTCAGTCTCTTCAAACAGCATGGTTATTTTTATAAGCTTTTTGAATATTTTATATCATGGGTAGAGTCTTTAATTTGCCTAAAGTCAATTTATTCTATTCAAAGCAACATCTAGGGCTGGGTGCCCAAACCCAATCTTGGAGGGCCGGTGTCCTGCATATTTTTGTTCCAACCCCAATGAAACACACCTGAACCAGCTAATCAAGCTCTTTCTAGGTATACTAAGGCTGTTTCCTAATGCGTTCTTCAGTGGTATCGCGTCCTCGTGTTCTTGTTTAACGTCATTATCAGCTGCCAAAGTTCACTTCCAATACTCAAGACCGCAAAAACAGAAGAAGCGTGAAACTTCCCGAATGTGTTCTTGATATTGATGACACACCAATGCAGACTTGAGCACCGAACTCGCTCTTGAAGTCCCAGAAGTCATTGCGACTGGAGGTGGAAAGCGCAGCATTTTATTTAGATTTATTATTAAAGTTCAGAGATATAACTTATTTACCTCAGGAGTTTCCCTAAATGAAACGGTGAATATAAACAAGCATGGACATCTTCATAAAGGAAAGGCAAGTCCGTTCTTTGCGTTCTTCGAATTGAGAAACAGCCTAAAACTTCCAGGCAGGTGTGTTGAAGGAAGTTGGAGCTAAACTATGCTGGACGCAGACCCTCCAGGACCTGGTTGAAGTATTTGTTTATGAATTTAATAAAAACATACAGGAAATTTACATGTTAAAATTGTAAAGCAGAATAAAGTGTGTATTAGAGGTTGGTTGGGGAAAAAATATTAGATTTTTATCAGTCAACAACTAGTAGTCTATTCAAAAATCACTTAATTGATTTAATGCTTTTGTTTTTGTCCAATATGAAAATTTAGCTAGCTTTTGCTGTGTTAGAATTAAAAGATCAGAGATACCTGCCAGTACCTGACCGCAGACCCTCATTCATCAGAAACGTGGGTAAAAGTTGGCAAAAGAGACACATTTAAATACAAGTTGTGAACAGAAATATGACTGCTTTTTCCACTTGTGATCAGATCGATAAACGCATCTTAATACCAGCCAGGGACAGGGACAAAAAACATAGTATTGGCTTTGCTCTGCTCTTTTTTTTCTTCTTTATATTAGTTTACCTCAACCTTCAATTGTTTTCTGCTTAATCATACTGTACAGAATGAAATCATTTAACCAGACATTCATGATTCATCACTTTTCCATTGCTTTCACACTGAGACATTTGGTTCAAATAGCTCAGTAGATAGCAGAATATACAGTTTAATAGCAACATGGTCTTGGGCCTCGTGGCTATTTTAAGTGATTAGCTATGTCTCTCTGGCTACACTCTGATTCTTCTAACCTTTCTTCCATGTGCGTAAAAACCCATCTGCTTTTCTTCACAATCAGCGTCCTGTCGTCTTTTCTCTACCTCTGCCCTCTCGCTATAGGCTCACCGACGGTTGCCCATGATCCTGTTGATGCAAACCTCCAGAAACTGACACAGCTTGTTAACAAAGAGTCCAACCTTATTGAAAAGGTCTCCATATGATCTGCACATTCACTTCTGAATTTAATATTGCTAGCGATTACAGTGCATGGTCAAGTATGTGGATTCACCCTTACTGTTGAGTTGTATTCCAAATATCTGACACAAAAGGGAGGTCATGCAGTGATATTGGATGATGGGATCTGCTTCACTGTTGATGTTGAATTACTCCAAAAGGCAGCAAAGAGTCCAAGCAGACTCAATAGTTATGTTTTAAATGACCAGTGTTGGTATTAACGCATTACATATGTAATGTGATTACATTAGTCTATTACGGTTTTAGTAATATAACACCTCACTAATGTTTCTGATAATATACTCGTTACAAACTCAACACATTTTAAAAATATACTAAAGAATGATATTTTTAAGAATGCACCGTTTAATGCTCTCTAGGTAAAATAATGTCAGTTTTCTGTTGCTGGATTGCTAGATTTTAGAAAGTTTATCTGCTGAATCCCTGTCAAACTCAACAATGACAAGATATGACAGTTTTATAGATTAAGCCATGCCTAATTTGCTATTTTATGTCACTGAAAAAAAGGGACATGCCGCAAGTTAAGATTGCTAAGCATAAAAGCATCTCCAATCTGTTGTTCACAATTGAATTTATTCACGTAACAAAAGATGGTTGTGATTCTTAGACTATAAACGTCATCACACACATCAGAGTCTACTACTTTGCCAATCTAGTCCTGAAAGAAAGTAAAATGTGCCCAAATTAGGATGAACTAATGATTATGTTCTGTAAAACTGGTCGGATACTTGTATATTTCCTACTAATTTAGTGGTAGTTATCTCGTAATGTGCATGGCATATTATGCGCTTATGCACTCAGCTGTCCAGTGTATCAAATTGTTAAGGCTATATTGACATTTATTGGAGTCTCACCTTGGAATTATAGAGCTATTGTGGGTTTTCAAAAATGAGCTTCCATGTAGCGTGTAACACAGATCTAAGTGAAGTGAAATATCCAGCTAAGGCTTAAATCTGAAAGTGGACAGTTTTTAAACTATTGATTCATCTAAAAAAAAGAGTCGAATCATAGTGGTTAGAATGAATCGTCTTCATAACGAGTCTTTAGCCGTTTCGGCGTGACGTGACTACGAAACATAGTTGTTATGGGCGCAAACCCGGGAAAATTTAAACCTGCGCCCCACCCACTAACACAGCCGCAAAGAAAAAAAGATCCTGAAGTCATAAGTCAAGAAGACGCTGTGCATACCTGGATATTATTGGAAGTGTGAGGGCAAATAATTGATTCAGCAGGCTACATGCTTACAGTGGGTGATTCATTTGTTTGTTAAAGAAAAGACTGGTGTATGAGACTTGTGAGAATGGGCAGACAATACACCAGGGGTGCATGCAAAATAAGGCCAGTTTATTAGGCACAAAGGCAGCCTGCGACACGCTGGTGAGCACTACAACCCCCTGGCTGGGGATAGGATCTTTGGGCAAAGCAGAGTACTGGTAAGCCCTGAGAACTTATAACGCTTCATGCAAGAGGTGCCACAGCAATAATTGCAAATAGAAAAGATCTAAGTTACAGCTGAGAAGGGAGAAAAGCTCTGTCACCGAAATCAAGCTCATTAAATGATGTGCACGCTATCGGTTTTATTTTCACTGCTAAGTGCCGTTCATACTTCCTGTGCGGGGGTTATTCACGGGGTTATCGCGCGGGCCCATCCGCCGGGGCCTTGGCAAACCGCACTGGGCATTTGTCTAGCAATGGGCATTTGTCTAGTGCTGAACGCTGTCGACCAATTCTAACAGGCTGTCATCGGTCCAATCAGCGCAGATTAGCTTCGCGCTAAGGATTCATATGGGAGTCGCTGGGATAATTGGGTAAAAATAAATGCATATTATAAGACCCTGAAAATGTTTTTTGACCTTGCATGCATATCAGTATCTTGTTGGAGACCCATATAACCGAAATATGACCCTTTTTCATGTATAATATGGGCTCTTTAAATCTGCGACAGTGGCAGAGTTAAATTTATTTTAATTTTTTTTATAAAATCATTGCATCAAGTTATTTAAAGTCTACGTTTTTCTTCTTTTTTTTGTTCAGTGTGAACACGCTAGCCTGCATTATTTATACTTTAATACGCAATAGAACAGTGAGTGAATACCATAAATTATACATGTATTGGGATGCACCTAATTGCTTTTTGCATAGGATCACTCATGCTGGAACAGCACAGGCATGAAGCATTGCTCAGAAAATATTTTAAGAGTTACTCTACCCGAAGATGAAATTATGTTATTAGTTGCTCATTCTCACGTCATTCCAAACCCCTGAGCCTCGTCTATCTCCTGAAAACAAATTAGGATATTTTAGGTGAAATCTGAGAGCTCCCTCATCCTCCATAGACAGCAAGGTTCCAGACTTGTTCACTGTACAGAAAAATACCAAAAACCTCCCCAAATGAGTTGTTAAATTGGAATATTATCAGTATATCATTATTATCAAGCTATGAGAATTATTTTTTGTGCGCATAAAACAAAAGTAAGAACATTGTTCTCATCAATGTGAGTATAAGGCGCACACCACGAGCACTTTGCAGTGTAAATGTTAATGTATGTTTTATTTTGTGGGTAAAGTCTTTAATGTGCTTTTAATACATTCATTGAATAAAACAGAAATTGGGGGGAAAAATATATACACACACACACACACAAACTCACACACACAGAGTTTTTTTAATGGATGTGAATAATTTTGATTAATCTTTTTCTAGCAATATTTTAAATGTATACTTCATTTTACAGCAAGTTCTTGTAACCATATTAGTATTATTATTTTTATTTAATTCTTTGTGTATGCTTGATTTTATAAACCTGCTTTAGATGCTGGGTGATATATGGGTGGTATCCTCATACTTTTGGCCATGTATTGTATCGCATTGTTAGAGATAAACATCTTCTTGCACATCTTTTGGATTGATTAAGTGCTTGTGTCCTGTGCATCTGACCATCATGTGTGTTTATGTGACAGATGGATGACAATCTTCGCAGCAGCCCACAACACAGACCCCATAGACATGAGGCCAAACCCTCAGCCCCCGCCAGTGACAGGAACTCAACGCCTGCCTGAGAAACCCACATTGACCTTTCCGTTATTTATTTAATTTTCACTGACACAGACATCCTTTACAAATCATATTTAAAATATTAACTCACCAGTAAGGTAAAAAATGAATGCAGATTTTTCATGATGCTGTTGCTGAAATATCAAATTGAGTGTTGAACGACATAAAGGGCTTGTTAAATGGGCATTGACCATAACATGGCAATTTGTATGTTGGACTGAGGAATCATAACCATGTGGCAATTATGAAATATAAAAAGGGAAAATATAATTAAAAACACAAGAGCTTTAAATAACAGTTGATAAGTTAAAAATACTGTTAAATAGACTTTGTTCAGTCTTCATAAATTCATTGGAACTTTGATTTGACCTTTACTTGCTGTTTTTTAGTGTGTGATTCAAGTGTTGTTTTTTTAAATGGATCACAATCATTGGCTCACTTGCTTTGTTCAAAAACAGATTATTAATTTATTAACAGCAAAATAACCCATAATATTGTGTCTATAATGTAACTTATGAAGATTAACTTCTACCTTTACTGAATTAGTTATCGTTGTTAGACTTTTCCCATTCCTCCCAGATTAAAACATCAGTCAGAGGCTTAAAAAATGAGTTCAATCCGTTTAATTAATTAGATGAATAAAGCATTACAGAGCTCTGGGTTTTAGAGAACAGCAACACAGGTCCTCTCCAATATTTATAG